>NC_089238.1:37731169-38035672 GCF_963924675.1 Phocoena phocoena | reverse complement strand
AAGTTCTATGCTCTCAAAGCTAATGCATATTACAGAAATACAAATGCTATTCAGAGATAAATGATAACTTCGTTCACATTTATCTCAAACCGTAGATACACACTTGTTTCAAACACTATGTATAGTAGTATAACCTCATAACTTTTCCAATTAGTATTATCACTTGTATTCAACATTCTTCTTAGTCTTCCTATGCATGCCTGTAGTTCAGCAACAGCATTAACCTCATCTTACAGTTCCTTCTTACCTTCTTAATGCCTTTAGGTAAAGACATACACAGGCTTTGCCACATACTGTTTAGTGTACACATCTTTGGAATTATGGAATGTGCATTTAACCTTGTAAATTATTCCCCACCACTATCAATGGTGAGGTTCAGTATTATTTCATGTATAAGCCCATGACTATATTTCGCTTCAGGTAGATTGCAACATGAACACACCTACAGATTCGATTCCTAGGCAATTCCTCCATTTTTATTTCCAAGAGAAGCCTTTTCCTTTTCTTGACTTCCTTTTTAATTCTACTTTAGGATTCAGGTTAGGTATGAACTGTGCATACCTACTAGAATTTATTCAATCAAAAACTGAAGCATGTGGTCTCACTAATATGAGAACAAGGGGAAAATATATTTGAAATCAGATCTACACCAAGAAATACACAATGTATGATTGCCTTCGCTATGCACCATCAAAGTGTAGATTGGAAGCATCTTTAAAAGCATTAACTCAAAACGGAATGCAATATTAGCTAATTTTGTCATTATCAGAAGGCACTTGAGATATGAATTTCTGCCATTCTTGTCAGTGACTAAATGAGATATCATAATATCTAAATCAGAAACACTCAAGACACTACTGAATAAAATGTTATTAGTATAAATAAGATGTTTCTTAACCTGAAAAACTATCACGATTAAAATATTAACATCAGGAATTCTGATTTGCATTCATTGTGATGCCTCTTTTCCCCTGACCCTTAAATATTTTTTACACTTTTTTTGTTGTTGTTGTTGTTCAATTAATTAATTAATTTTTGGCTTCATTGGGTCTTTGTTGCTATGTGTGGGCTTTCTCTAGTTGTGGCGAGCGGGGGCTACGCTTTGTTGTGGTGCACAGGCTTCTCATTGTGGTGGCTTCTTTTGTTGTGGAGCACGGGCTCTAGGCGTGCGGGCTTCAGTAGTTGTGGCTCTCAGGCTCTAGAACATAGGCTCAGTAGTTATGGCACACGGGCTTAGCTGCTCCGCGGTATGTGGGATCTTCCTGGACCAGGGCTCGAACCCGTGTCCCCTGCATAGGCAGGCAGATTCTTAACCACTGCGCCACCAGGGAAGCCCCCTGACCCTTAAATATTGATAATAAATTTGCTTTTGTTAAATTTTCTCAATAATCTTATGAATCCAATATAAAGCCAGTCTGTTCATAGTATTCTATTAGGGCTGGGAACATAAAGATTAATATAAGTGATTACATTAAAATAGAAGAAAAAAGTATATAAAAATTCTATGACAGTTTTTTAAAAGTAAAATAGTTTCCTTTATGTGACACTATTATAATTGAGAGTTGGTGTTGTCAAGGGTTTCAGGATATAATATCCCCAGTGTTCAGATAAACATTCTAACTTCAGATAGTTGACTGGAAATCATAATTGAATTTAAACTGTAGTATTAGCTAATGATAGAGTTTATAATGCAGATATATTGTCACTCATTAAAAATATTTACATTGTAAAAGATCAAAAACATAAAGGCTTACTTGACAAATGTTCATTCAGAAGCCTATGTTTTCAATATTGTAAACATTTTGCAGAGAAGTATATGCTAATTATATTTCTTTACAGAATTTAAAATAGTTCAACAGCATTTTGAAACAAATATCTCACAAAAGAAATCTGTTGCTACCATGTCTAAGTTATCTCTAGTTTTTAAAAAGCTAAAATATCCTGAATAGCCTTTTTCTTCTGGCAAACTATGGCAATTAAGTACATCTTTCTTGGTATTATGTATGTGTAAAATGGAGAAAGTAATAGTACATACTTCTGTGGATAAGTATGAAGAGTAAATTAATTAATACATGTGAGGCAGTTACCACAAAGCCTAGAATACAGTAAGCACTTAATAAAGGTTAACTACTGTTTTGCCTTTGGTTTATTTCCCAATAACTACAACTTTATCTTCTAAAATTAATTTTGTTCAAAGTTTCAGGCAATAAGATTTATTTTTTAATGAATCATATTTGAATTCCTGGTCCATAAGACATTGTGTGTGTGTGTGTGTGTGTGTGTGTGTGTGTGTGTGTGTGTGTTTTGAAATGTATGTAGAAAGAAGTTGCTTCATTAAAGTAAAAGTTTGTACAGGTTTGACACACACTAATAGGATGGAGTCAGAATAGGGGCTTTCTACTCCAAACAATAACATTCACTAGGTTATTCACAATAACATTCAACAAGAGTTCGAGAGAATCAAAGACATATCTTAAAGTAGAGTCAAGAAACACTGTATGGAAAATGGGCCAGCATTGGGAATTCAAAGAAATGGAAATGTATCAAAAGTTTACACCAAGGGAGGTAATAATAAAGTAAGAGTAAGTCCAAAATCTATCTGAAGTTGGGTTCTCCAAGAAACAAATGCTGAGATGCACTTTTCCAGCAGGAAGTTTATTAGGAAGTGTTCTTTGAATGTACATCTATGGGAGAGTGAAGGGCATAGGATTGGGAAGAGGGAGTAACTGGGATATGAGACAGTTGCAACAAAGGTTTCAGACATTCCCATAGCTGGTATGGTCTTCAGAGTTGGCCCACCTTAAGGTAAGCAGGAAGGGCCTTTATAGCTCCCTACCACTGGCCAATAGTTGGATACAAAATCCTATTAACAGGCAGCCCTCAGACAGCAATTTCAGGGGAAGCACCAACAAAGCAGCTGGGAGAATGGATGCCTCAGACTTGAGGGGGAGATACGGTGCTTACAACAGCATCCCCTACACAATAAAACCAATCTTTGAAGCTTGATTTTATTGCCCTGTAACTTTGAGGAGAGAAGGGGATTGCAGCAAGAAGTCAGGAAGAGAGTTGAGAGAGTGGATGAAGTCATCTTCAAAATATCTTTTTCAGGTTTCTTTATGAAAGTAAAAGTTGAGCACACAATCTGGAAACAGCCAGGGCTCAGAAATTCCCTTTTTGATTATAGAATCACACAATAATATCAGTATTATGAGTGGAATTTATCAATAAAGATGTATTAATTAAACTGCTTTGAACTATATTTCTTGTGTGCACAGCTGTTTCCAATTACATGATTATAGCTTACAAAGCCAACAGTTGAAATCATGTTTTTTTACCATCCATGAGAGAAAGTAGCACACTGTAAAACTATAAAAAGAAGCTCTCATTCTGCAAGAACAAGAAATGCAGAATGAGGACTACAGACGCTAGCCACTGAGGGAATTCATGCAGAAATATGCCCTCCAGCATGATGCTTACTCTAAATGATATGACTTATCTCAGAGCTCCTTTCACCAAGCAGATCTTTAAATTAACAATGGGTCAGATTCAGAAGCATTTAGTTAGGAGATAGTCAACATAAAAATGTGTTTCTTCATTTTACTGGCCCACTGCTTTCAAGTCAGGTGTCCCCAAATCACTAATGATGACATATAGAGGTCAGTGGGACTCCATCACCTTTGCTTTCAATAATCTTTTATGTCTTTTGGACTTAAAACTAAGGAGAATAACTCGTGACCTGTGCAGCCAGAAGAGTTCAAGGGTTTAACCCTCAGGCTCTGTGCTCAGACAGATCTGGGTTTGAATCCCTGTTCCTCCACTTAGTCACTCTGATTTTTAACAATTCAGTTAAGGACACAGGATATTACGCATCAAAAAAAAGTCATTGTGATGAAAATAGATGTTAGACAAATTTATTAACAGAGATGCTGTTTCAGTCTCTTAATTAATTAATTACCATTGACTGAATACCTCTTATGTACCAGAACAGTCCTAACTTTCTATGTGTATTAACTAATTAAATCCAGTCAGCTTCATGCAGTGGGTACTATTATTATCCTCGTTTTAGAGATGAAGAGCTAAAGCTTTGAGAGATTATGTGAATTGTGCAAGCTGACTGCTAGTAAGTGGCAGAGTCAGGATTATCAACTAGTAATACTTAATAAATAGTGCTCATGACAAACAATAAATGTTAGGTCTATGGTCACTAGTTCTACAGTACTAATACTACTTCTATTGCTGCTGCTGTAAGTAGCTTTACACAGTGCTAAGGGACTAGAAGAGAGTACAGTCTGACTACAGAATCAAAAAAACCATGTCTACTTCTGGTTGATACCTTGGCTCCTTATAGTGATATTTAACTGAAGATCATAATACAGTTGACCTTTGAACAACATGGGTTTGAACTGTGCAGCTCCACTTATATGCGGATCTTTTTCAATAAATACATACTGCAGTACTACATGATCTGAGGTTGGTTGAATGTGCAGCTATGGAACTGCAGGTACAAGGGCCGACTATAAAGTTATATTCAGATTTTTGACTGTGCTTGGATGGGTGATGCCCCTAAACCTACATTGTTCAAGGGTCAACTGTATTTTCAGCTATAATTTATATTTGCCATCTAATTTGCACTGCTCAAAATCTCCAGTATGTTACTTATGGCAAGTATTTATCTACTGTAGATGAGAAAAGATGGAAGCACAAGTACAGGAAAGAAAATAAGCAGGATCTCAAATTTGGGGGAATGGAAGGATGGAATTAGAACTTGAATCTGGTATTTTGTCCACTTAGTTTATTATAAAAGAGGAAAAAAAAAACTATCAACAAACTTAAGTTTCTCTTCTTTCTTTTGCCAAATCACATGAGTAGATTTTCACCCCATTTGGAGAATGTATATGAGATGGTACGATGTAAAATACAGGCTATACAGAGTAAACGTTTCACTTTGAGGACCCTGTGTGCTACCTGAGTGTTAAGTTGTCATCTACCAGAACAGCTGAAGTTCAGGAACCAAGTGGGATCTTCAAGCTTACAGACATTATCAAAGAAAACATAGAGCAGTTTAAAACATATAATCCAATCTGAGCCATGAGACCAGCCACTTCAGAAACCATGTACAGTTGGCCACCTGTATCCATGGGTTCTTCATTCATGATTCAACCAACTATGGATAAAAAATATTCAGAAAAAAGTTTCCAGGAAGTTCTAAAAAGCAAAACTTGTATTTTCTGCATTCCAACAGCTATTTACATAGTATTTACATTGTAATAGATAGTATAAGTAGTCTAGAGATTATTTAAAGTATACAGGAAGATGTGCATAGGTTATATAAAATGGCAAATATATATAAGGGGCTTGAGCATCGATGGAGTGGATTTTGGTATTTTAGGGGTGTCTCACAACCAATCCCTCGTGGATATCAAGGGACCATTGTACTGACTTGCCATTGGGCTTGTTCTTACATGGGCAACTCTAGACAACAAGTTCCAGGGTGAATGCCAGCAGGAAATTAACTCTGAGCAATGGTCAAAGGAATGGAAAAATACATTATCTGTGGGTGTTTCACCAAACCGAGTTACTCCAGTTCATTTCAAAAGCTGATGTGCTGATTCAGAAAACTTAGTTTGGCTATGGATACAATAGTCTGACTTGGAAACAGAGAGAAGTAAAGGGAAAAGTGAAAGTGTTTTTGGAAGGTAAACTTAATATCTTAGGTAGGAAGAGCATTAGATCTGGAAATAGGAGTTTCTATGTTGAATTCTGGCACTAATGGGCTGAAATTGTGTGTCCCCTCAAAATTCATATGTTGAAATGTGATGGTAATAGGAGGTGGGGAGATTGTAAGGGTGGAGCCCTCATGAATGGGATCAGTGCTTTTGTAAGAAGAGGCAAGAGAACTTGCTCTCAGCTTCTGCTCTCTACAAGGAGAAGACTGCCTTTTGTAAACCAGGAAGAGTGTCCTCGCCAAACAGCGAATCTGCTAGCATCTTGATCTTGGATTTCCCAGCCTCCAGAAATGTGAGAAAGAAATGTGTGTTGCTTAAGACACCCAGTCTATGGTAATTTGTTATAGCAGCCCAAGCTGAATTAGACACTTGGTCAAGTTGCTTCAATCATTTAGCCTATATTCATCACATGTAAATTGAAGATCTTGAATTTAGTAGTCAATGCACTGACCTCTCCAGAAGTGAATTTTGAGGACATTTTCAAATCATACACTTTGTTTGCCCCAATAGGGTACTATGAAAGAATGATCTAGTCATTCAGACAGTTTGCTAAACCTCAGTCATTCTCGTACTAATTTCATGATTTTTCTACATCTACTTGTACTATTTTTTGCTTATATTTTCTTTATATTGTCTCATAATTATACTTAGATTTATTTAAAATCAAATTAAATTAAATCAACACTGTAAGTAGAATACAAAGTAAAACTTGCCTTACACCAGAAATGTAACTATAAAACCATAAATTTAACAAAAGCAAAAGATTATTGTTAAACTGATCAATTGCTTAGGGATGTGAACCTAAGGTTTATTCTTTTTATAATGTAAGATGAGTACATATTGAAGTGGTTAAAGAGTTGTTTCCAATATACTAAGACTTTTTCCTTGCATAATTGATGGAAAATCAAAAGAACAAAAAGACTAAATTTTTAAGTGACGTTAAAAAAAAGTGCCTGTTTAGGTACCACCAAAAGTGATCTCAGGTCCAGATGATATGCATACTAAATGTTGGAATTTCTACGTTTTTTTTTTTTTTTTTCTTTTGTGGTACACGGGACTCTCACTGTTGTGGCCTCTCCCGTTATGGAGCACAGGCTCCGGATGCACAGGCTCAGCGGTCATGGCTCACAGGCCTAGCCACTCCGTGGCACGTGGGATCTTCCCAGACCGGGGCACGAACCCATGTCCCCTGCATCGGCAGGTGGACTCTCAACCACTTGCGCCACCAGGGATCTACGTTTTCTTATCCAGAAAACATTTAAGTGTTCTGCCAGACAGAGTAAACTCATTTGAACCACAGCTGAGCCATTCTTTCAAGGAACTAAGTACATATTATGAAGCAGTGAAGAAGCACATGTACATAAGTAACCACCAAGCGGGAGTGAGACTATTAAGTGCCCTTGGAGCCAAAGAGTTATCTACCTACCCAACAGGTTTTCTCTTTTTTGTGTACATTAGGACCTCTAAAGTGGCTGTGCCCCTTTCTGGAAATACAATAAAATATGTTACTTTCAGAACAAGAGCCTTTCTCTTATTGCAGATTAATTATAAATGTCTTTATGTCTGAGAATTTCTTCTCACTTTTATCATTCTGTTTTTTCTATCCCAATCATCTTCATAGAGATTATCACTACCTGGTATTTTCTTGTGTGTTTAATTCAGAATGTTTTCTTTCTCTTAGAATGTTCACTCCACAAGGGAAAAGCCCTTGTCTGTTTTCTTCACACTGGGGTCAGTGATGTGCAGCAGCTGGCTTGTTCAAGTGCATGAGAGTGGATCGGTAAACTTTCAGGAATTTTATGAGCCAGTTGACATCATGCCAGTAGCTTAAAATCAGTCATGTTAGGAGTATTTATATAAGACTCAGCAAAAGCTACAAATACATTTTTTCTGGGGAACTGGTTGTTAAACATTTTCTTGTACAGCACTTGCTGTGTCTCCATGCCTAGAAACATGCTTGCAACATGGAAGAGGCCCAATCAATGTTTGTTTATTGAATAAAGGAAATGTCCAAAGATAGGAAAAAAACCTCACTGCCCCAGCTCAAGGGAAGTCAGGAAGGAGGAGCTCCCTCTTATTCATGTGGGAGAGTCGGCCTTTTTTGTTCTATTCAGGTCTTCAACTGATTGGGTGAGGCTCACCCATATTAAGGAGGGCAATCTACTCAGTCTATTGATTCAAATGTTAATCTCATATAAGAACACCCCCACTGATACACTCAGAAAAATGTCTGACCAAATATCTGGGCATCCAGGGGCTCCGTCAAATTGACACATAAAATAAGTCATCACAAGTAAGTTCCCAATATAAGCTGTTATGATCATAATTACCATTATTAATATTATAATTAATTAATGTTATTAATATTACATTATTAATATTAGGCGACAAGCATTTTGGTGGGCATTTTCACACAATCTTTTGTTGACATCTCTCCTTCACATAGTATTTTAATTATTAAATCTCAAAAAAGCACTATTATAGCAAATTATCAATTACCTTTAGTATTAATTCAAAAACTAAAAAAAACCTAGAGAGACCCTATCATTAACCTTGTATTCCTCTGCTGTGTTGCACATAGTAGGGCCATAAGGAGTTCTTTGTTGATACTTCGAGAAAATCTAGGGCAGTGCTCAGGAGCCTCATTCAGAGAACAGAGAGCACATCTGTTATCAGAGAAAAAGCATGTACTTATTTTAGCAAGTGGTATTCCCATTAATTTTTCTTGCTTCTATCCTCTACAAAGGCCATGGGTTAAGATTTATTTTTCAAATTGTTAGAGGTCATAATATAAAAATGATCTCCGAATGCAAGAATAGCAACATAGTTAAAAGTTCCTGGTTTGGACAGTCAGCATTAATGTAGACTGGAGAAGTAATTTGGCAATCTCTCCCCCTTTCCCTAGGTAGACTGATGAATGACCGTTTCCTCTCTTCTGTGTTCAGAAGTTTTATGGGCCATGGAGAATGCAAGATCAGAGATATTTGTGCCTGATATCAAAAGAAGTATTATCCAGCCACACTTAAATAAATGTTGTAAAAGACCTGAACAAAGCATTTCTGAGTACCAAAAATTCCAGTTTTCAGAGAAATTTTGAAAGTTTGCAAATAAATAAGAAAGAAAACTATATTTGTGGTTTCAAAGTAAGGTCAAAGCTCCTAGAATTGCAAATTATCTTAGGAATTGGTATTCATTCAGACCTCCATTGAATTAAATTAAGGAGTGTGCAAGATTGATTATCTAGATCTCTAACTTGGAGAATTTTCCAGACATTTTCAAAGACTTGGAAACATTGAGATCACCATCAATTAGGTTAAAACAAATATAAATTTGATACATTCCAACCTTCTGGAAGAAACGCAGAATAGGGAATGAGAAAGGGGAAGGATCCTAAGGTCTGTGTTTGAGTCTCAAAACTTCTATTCATGATATTCTAAGATATTCTGGGATAAGTATTATTTTATAAAGATCTCTTCCATCTTTAAACCACATATGCTGAAAACTGATTCACTCTCTTAATACTCTAATTTTAACAACTGTTCTTATTCATAGGTCTCCAGTGAAAGGTGATACTTTGATTCTTTTCTCCCTAAATTTGTCTTAGAAACGTATGCATGTATTTTGTGTCATCTGCCATTCTTCCTTTCTTTCCAACTTTTACATTCAACATATTTTTGAATACTCATGTCTTTGTCCCTGGATTTCTCTTGAATCCACACACTTCCTCTTGACTACCACTGCCTCCCAAGTGTGGGCCACCCAAAACTTTCATCTGAATAATTTCCAAAACATGGCCTGCATAGTTCTCCCTTCTTCACAGTGCACCAGAGCGATCTATGTCATCTGAGAAGCAATCTGACCTTGTCATTTCTCTGATTAAAACCTTCCATGTCTATACTCTAGCTGTCAGTGCAAACCCCAAGCTTCTAAAGCTGCCTTATTAAGCCTTCCTGAGATGGCCATTGCTTTGCTCTCCAATCACTCACAACTCCTTGTGTTCCACTCCACTGTTCTGTTATAGCAAACTTCTTCCATCCTATGAGAGCAATTCATGTCCTCTTGTCTGTCCAACTTTATATAACCAATCACCCAAAATCCAGACCAGTCCCTATCAACTGATCATTTATTTGGCCCAAATCCACCAGTTCTCTGATGCTGTGTAAGTTGCTACTTCCCTCCCTGGCGGCCCAGGAATTGCTCATGTGCCTTCCTTATGTGTTCTCATCACACACATCACATTCTAACTCATGCATTCCTCCCCATATACTGAACAGTCTATTTTCTTAGTTGTCTTCCCAACTAGTCCACAAGGGCAAACTCTGACAAATTCATCGTGGTAAATTAAGACTTTATTACAGTTCTGAACATAGAAGTGTGTCAATAAATATTTGGGGAAGGGAGAAAAAATAAGGTTTGCTAAGGGAATAATTACAGAGAATAAGACTTGGACCAATCTTTCCTCTCCTATCCTTTCCTCTCTCCTTCCCCTCATCTCCCCTCTCCTCCTCTCCTCTCCTCACCCTTCTCCCTCTCTCTGCCTTCCCCCACTTCCTTGCCTCTTGCTACTTGGGAACTCACTGAACTCCACGTCCGTTATTCCTTTGTCCTTTTCCATAACAGTGGTTTTATTGATGTGCTATCTCCAATGGATTTTAGAGGTGGAGGTGGAATAAAAGAAGGAGAGGAGGAAACGTAGGAGGAGAAGGAGAAAATGGAATAGTAGCAGGAGATTTAACATTCATGAAGCACTTTTTATGTGCTAGGCATTCTACCAAGTATTTTACCAGCATCTCTCATTGCATCCTTACATCAGCAGTATGTGAGAGGTACAGTTATAATTCTCATTTTATTAATAAGGAAACTAAGGCACAGTAAGTGGCATACCCAGGAACTGAACTTGAACCTGTCCACCTGCCTCCCAAGTACACATTTTTTGTGAAACCATATAGCTTCCCTCACTATACATTGAACCAATGCTCAGGTCATTAGATGTGTACAGAGCTCTCGAATGAAACTCTTTGGTTCCTTTAGACCTTAAAGGCAGAGCTCAAGATTTCGGGCTATTCTCCCAGATGTGTATCTGGGAATGCTAGAAAGAATGAAAGCATATGTCTTTCTTTTCCCTTCCCATACATCTCCTGTACCCTCTGCTAGGATTTTCCTCACCCATATATCTCCTGCACCTTCTACTAGGATTTTCCTCAGTGACTATCCTGCCTAGCAGCAGTGCAGTGAAAATGCAATGGAAGGACCTTTTTAATTTAGGAACACATCCCAACACTGCATCAGGCCATGGCACATGTTAGGAGTAAAAATCAGGGTCCACGAAGCCCATTCCATGCCCTGGGTTTCTCCTTTTGTTGAAAATTTCCTGACTTGTCTTCATTCAGCAGTGAGCATTTCCCAAGGATCTCCAGGTGTCCCTTCCTGTAATAGTTTATTACCCTTCTAGTTGTTGAGAGATGAAAGCTGCTGTTAATGTATTTGGTGCACTCTCCAACAGCTGCATTGATTTTAGGTCCTGCATTGCAATCCCTTTGTCAGATGTTGTGTGGAAACAGGGCTCAGCTACTCATTTATCATAGGTACTATTTCTGGTATGTTTGAAATTTGCCCTCTGCTTCTCTGAGAACTGCACTGGCTAGTGTTGTACACATTGAAAGTGTGTGGTAGATATCACATACTCATGGAATGAGTGTGAGAGTCTATGTAACTTTCTATGACTTTTTAAGAAGGCAACAGTTGGTTACACCTCTTCAGGTTCCTCAAACACACCCTCCTCTCTCTTCCTTGTATTTCCTTCTCTGTCTACAAGGATGAGCTTTCCTCCTCCTTTTGAGTTGACTTGGCCTGATCTAATGTTTGAGATTCAACTCAGGATCTCCCTTTTTCTATGAAGCAAGACTAGGCCCGCATGTCTCTCTGCTACAATTCTGTTCCCGCTGGGCTGTGAAAGCTCACTCATATGTGTGTGGTGTCTTCAATTAGCCTCTTTGCTTTTCAGAATCAAGGGTTATAGGCCTTCATCTTTAGTATCTTGTATTGTAGCTGGAACCAAGTCTTGTATCAATATGTTTTCATTGAGTGAATAAATAAGTATTCTAAAGATTTCACTAAGTTCATGATAAGCTTTTCAATTCAATCACCTGAAATCCAATAGTTTGGATAAGGTATTCAGGACATCTGTTTACATACCATTCATTCAGGCTTTCAGTTTGGACAAAAGTTTTCTTATCTTTTGAAGTCTGGCACATTCATTAATGTTTCTTCTGTAATTGTTGCTTTGCTCCAAATAGAGAAAAAGTTTAAAGGAGTCTTTTCCTCCACCTCCTCCTTCTTCTGCAAAGGAGGTACCATGATGGGGTGCAGACTGCAGGGATTTGACATTTGAAGTTCTGAGAGTCATCCTTAGTTTTGCTGTGTCTTAGGGACTGTCATATAAACTGAGAGCTCATCCACAAGATGGAAATAACAGTGCCTTCTTTTTACATCTTGAAGGGTTGTTGTAAAGATCCAAATATAATTATTCATATTTTTGCTCTCAGAAATATTCAAAGAAATATAACCTCTGCTAGTACTTGTAGAAGACCTCCAATATCTTTATCAATCAATCTATCTATGCTATAGTTCCCCTAAAACTCTACTTTATATCTGGTTATTAGTGTCCTAAACACAAGCTACTACACTTTTATTATTTCCCCTGGGTACATGGTTTTATCTCACCAAACTTTTGAGCTCTCTGGCGAAATGCAAGAGTTATTTCTTCAACTGGAAGTAAATTTAATTGACTTATTTAAATACAAATAGAGGGCATTTTAGTAGGAATGGATTATAGTATTATAAAATTATGGTTTCAAATACAGCTGGTTCTCAGAATTATCCATGGAGCTTAATAAAAACAAACAAAACAAAACAAAAACAGATTTCTTGTCTTTACCATAGACGCACTGGGACTCTCTATGATACATCTGCCCCACTGATCCTGATGATGGTGTTTGTGTTCCTCAGCAAACCTTGTGTCCCATAAACTGTGTTTTGCACCAGAGAGTTCTCCACCTTGTCTAGAGCTGACTGGACCAGGGAAAGTTCTTCATTCACTGGAGCCAAGTTATAGGCCTCTCAGTGATTTATCTCCTGAATACATGGGGTAGTGTTATTTGCTAGAGGCAGAGATCTGGTCATAAATATCCTAATTCTACCACTTATTAGGTGTATAAACTTAGTCAAGTCACATAACCACTTTGAGCCTTAAATTGGGAGTGGGGAGAAGTCAGAATGTGCTAAGTTTGTTCCTTTGCAAAATAAAGAAAACAACAGAACTTAACTCACAGGCTTCTAAAATTTATGACACATAGAAAGTACTAGATTATGCGTAGTTTTCATCCTATCTTTCATGGGGTTGTTGAAAGGAATTATTTAGTTGGTGTATATAAAGTGCTTAGAATAGTTGCTGGCATCTATAACTGCTCGATAGGAGTTAATTATATGTTGCTATTGTTATTTTACCTAACTCTTGGTTGTGTGCTTCCTTCCACTTGCTGTAACATGCATTTATAATTCACTGGACTCCTGCATCCTCACACACTCATTCAGCAACAGTCCCCTGTGTGTGAGTACCTGTTGAGCCTCTGTGTCTGGAATGCCCTGCCTGGTGTCCTGGGACTGCTTAGTCTCTCCCAATCCTCTACAACTAGTTTCAGACGTCAGCTCTGCCTCTGCAGCTTCACTGACAACTTGGTCTCCATAGAGAGACCCTCATCTAAGCTCTAATTGTCCTCTGAGCCACACTTAACTTCTTGTGCTCATCACAGAATATTAGCATCAGTTGTTTTTTATGAACACATAGGGCTACTACATACAGCAAGAGAGGTTGTGCCCTAAGACAACCTAAGACTTGTAGCTGGATCCTAAGACAAGTGAGTGGATGTTCAAATGCAGTCCTGGTTATTAGTCAATGCTGCTTGTCATGGGACTGGATCTAATTAGTTCAATAAGAAGCATGTTTTACAATTTATCTGCCTGAAGAGGTTGCATTATATGATTTATCTGCACCAAAGGACGGCACCTTTTCACAGTTGGCACAATTGGAGATGGTAACCCTAATCATGTCCTCACTAGTGCATAAGTTCCCTGAAGTCTGGAATCACAATCATCTTCAAATTCATTCATTTATGTATCCACTCATTCAATCATTCAACAAATATTTTTTGAGAACCTAATTTGTGCCACTCATTCTCCTAGATCCTGCATCTCTGTTCTTTGTCCCTCACATGGTGGATAATATAAATACACTACAGTTTTTTCATATAGCCGGTTGCAATTTTGTTTCCATGAGTAAGTGTCTGGATGAGGTGAATAACTAGCAAACTAGACAAAGTTACTTTCTTACCTTAATTTCTGTTTTCTCACCACTGATTAAAACTTATTTCTACAACTCTTAAAGACCATATTAAATATAATAATAAAGAAAGTAGCTCATAGAAACTACAGCTACCAGCAAACATGTTTATATTGTTGACATCCATCCATCTATAGTCAACATTTATGTGTTAACTACCATGCTCCTGGCTTGAGGTTAGGTATGAGAGATACAATTAAATTAGGTCCTCACTCTGTAAAGTTCAAAGTTTAGCATTTTAAAGTAAGCAAATGTACTTAAAGAATGGACTTAAATACTAGTAAGAGATGGTAATAGGAAGTTAACGAGGAAACAATGCACACTACTCTAAATCGTATAATCTCTGGTTTGAATTTTAAGGGAAAAGTAAGTTTACCCTGGATATGATCATGGAGGCTGGGTGTTCAATGCAAAACCTATATTCAAAAGCACAGAGTCAAAAACTGAACAACGGCAAAACATGTTTGAGAAAAAAATACATGTTTTGGCTAGAGGCCAAATTTCTGTGTCAGCATTAAAGGAGGTGTTTTATGGGAGGAGGGAAAGGATTTTGTAGGTGGCGGGGGGTGGGGTGGTGTTCCCAAAATTTCAAATATCTTAGGTGTCCCATCAGGTCATAGCTAGCAAGACAGATTGCTATCATTGAGAAGAAGTGATTGGGACTAATGGATGAGGTGGGTTCCACTTGAAGAGAACTGTCCTTAACCTGGGCAAGCCATGTTGCAATAATTTAGAGAACAGCTTTCAATCTGTTGCTTTCTGTGAAATCTCTAATTTTAAAATATTGACAACATATTAAAATTTTTATTTAATGTGTAGAACAAACCAACTGTATCTTGACCTGCCCACCTCCAATTTATAACCTCTGATATTAGGATTTGTTTGTCAATTTTTATCCTGAAGAATTGTGGGTGGTGAAGAGTTGGGGGTGGATAGGGTGGAGGGAGAGATGTAGATCAAGTCTGCATTTTAAAGATAAAATTCTGGCACGACTGGAAGTATTGTTTATAACATGGAGGCTTGGAAACTTGCATTCAATCCCTCTGAAGTGCTTGTTAAAATGCTTGTTCCTGGCACCACCTTAGATGTTTGGAATCAAAGTAGATGGAGAGTGTACTGGACACCATGGTGTGAGGGGAAGGCCAA
Organism: Phocoena phocoena; assembly: GCF_963924675.1. Classification (NCBI taxonomy): domain Eukaryota; kingdom Metazoa; phylum Chordata; class Mammalia; order Artiodactyla; family Phocoenidae; genus Phocoena; species Phocoena phocoena. The sequence continues at coordinate 38,020,402 of NC_089238.1, read as the reverse complement.
AATGAAAAAGACCAAAGAGTATGCTATCTTCTCATTAGGGGAAAGGATATTTTTATGCTGTTACTCAAATTACGAAATAATTCTTCCTTTCTATTGCTATACAAAATGAGGTATGCCTCTCCTTATGGGAATAATGGCAGGCTTTGAAATACTGGAGAATATGAGAGCTGACCTGTTGTTTAGTGTCAATGTTACTCATTTATAAATCAGGGATTTGCTTATTGACTTAATAACTCCTTGGTAATCACTGTTTATAGCATCCTTGTATACAGAGTCCTCCTGATTAGTGCACTGTTGACCTGGAAGATGATGCTTTTATCACTCAGTTCAGGCCAGTGCAAGTTTTCAGCATACTCACTCCAACCAATTCCCACATTAAAAAAAACAAACCAAACAAACGTTACTCTCATTAAAATTAATGGCTGTTATGCTTACCCGCAAAAAGGAGACTCCATCACTAACTGCAGCAGCAAAGGATAGCATTAGATAATTTTGATTGAATGTATTAAGACATAGACACTTACTTTTCCATTTACAAAATTAGTAAAATTATCAAATTCTAATTTAAAATTCTTTTACTGTCCCTCACAGAGCTTTGCTTTTTTTGACCTATTTTATCCTTTCACTCTATCTACCTACTTATAAAAATTTCACCACATAGAACATAATGATAAACACCAAGACATGTGCAATATTTTCACAATACTCTAGAGCCCCAGAATCTTGATTCTGGGCACCCAGGGGCTGAAGATTCCATTTTCATCAGGTGAAATATTGGGAAGTTCATCCTTATTATTGAATCAAAACTGGCCTCAGTTAATGGTGGGGCTGAAAGAGATTAGTGTCTCACTTAAGAACATGCCAACTGGGTGGCTGTACACTGGGAAAATGATGCAAAACCCTGGTACATGCTTGTCCAAATCTTTTATACTTTTCTTATCAACTGAATTAAAAGCAGACCAAAGTCTTACAAAAATTATCACACATCACAACAGGCCCTTGCAAAATCAAAAGCATTATAACATGCATGCAAAATGAGTTTTCTACTGTCAAAGGAACATCTTGACTCCAATGGTATCAACTTATGGTTGAAAAAATGTTGAGGAAAATTCCCAAATTTCCCTTAAAATGAGAGACCATTATTGTTTAATTTAAGGATGGTGTCAGTTCACAGGCCATCTCTTATTGACAAAGATCATATGAAATGATCCTCAAGTCTGAAAATATGAGGGAAGCATAGAGTAGAAAGAGAACATAGTTAGGAGAGAGCTTGAGGCTCTAGATATGTTTTGATCTTGATAGGCATGTATTTCCTTTCAATGGTGAGCCCGTTTTAAGGCCAATAACATGTCATGAATGCCATGGGTTCTATGTCAGGAATGGTAAGATAAGGGCAATACTGAAGAAAGCAGAGCCAACCACATTTATTCATTCAATAAAGAATGATTCTGCAACTGTTTCTTAGTGCTCTTAGAGAAAAAAATATGCATAAAGCCTTAGGAATATTTCATCCTGCCACGGGGTTTAACTGTAAACCAGTGATTTAAATAAAATTGTAGACAGAAGGTTTTTTATGCAGGAATCTTTGAAGCTGCATTAAAGAATTAAAAGTGTGCATAATGAACAAAGAATTTTAATATATGTGATCTCTTTACCTATCATAAGTTTTATCATTGTCTTAGATATATGCTTCAGGCAGATTGCATTTTTGACTATGTGAGCCATAAAAATTTAAAGAACAAACAAAAAACCCCCAAACCTTGAACTGTTCATTCATTCAGTACTCATGAATGAGTAATGTGCTACCTTCTGTGTCTGAGGTTTGTGTTAAGAACTGGGATTACAGAGTGAGTAAATGTGACTCAGGTCTTTAAGAAGACTATGGCCTATTGAAAATGGCTGCCCAAGCCATCTACATTTCCTGGGCCTCGGGTTACTCCTATTTACATTGAAAGGGCTGGATGAAATTTTCTTCTGTTCTCTTTTCAGACCAAAATTTCAACAAATATTCAGAGGACTGTATAGAACCATTAGTTTGCAAATAAAATGTATAGATATTCTAGGAGTACAATGAGCAAGGCTGCTGTGAAAATTCATTTTCTAGCCCTGATAGCACATCTCACCTTTCAAGTTCTTCCCATCAGTGTAGGGTTATAACTTGCTGTGTTTAATTCATTCGATAGTCATTAACATTTCCACTCCTATCTAGAGAGTACTGTCTATGTACAGGTTAGTCGGTATACTAGGGACTTTAAATGCCTTATCTTGAATTTGATCCTCAACACAATCCAAGCATTATTATTATCCACATATTACAAATTTAAAAAATGGGACTCAGGGAAATTGAGTGACTCACTAAAGTCACGCAGGTATCAAGTGACCAAGTCAAGATTCGAACTCAGAAGGCCGATCCCTAAGGCAGGTGCTCTTAACCTCTTCATTAGCACCACAGCAGGGCCCTTGTTAAAAAAAAACAAAAAAAGCAAAACTCCTTCATCTCTAGCATTATCATCCTTCTCGGAACCAAGCACTGTATCCATCAGATTCACAGGCTTCCATCCCCTCCAAGACAGCACAGACATCAGCTACTCTTGAAGTATTTCCAGCCTGGTTGGAAGTAGAGCTCCTCCTTTGTACTTGCTGCCACCATTATGCAATCATAGCTGATAGTTTCATATTTGCTTGATTTCCCCTCTAGATTTTGATCCCCTAACAGCACTGTTTATGCCTTTCTCATCTTTGTCTCCTCAGTCCCTAGCACAGGATCTGACTATGACAAATATAAGACTATGTATTGAATAAACAAATAAATGGTCATGTAAGCAAACGAATGTAACAATGCTCAGTCTACCTTGCTAACTATAATTAAACCATATAATTTTTTACTGAGTCCTGAGAAGTTATGTCTAGGAATGGGTGAGCCAACTAGGAAAATATTATACTTAAGTTTTATTTCCCTGCATGATGTTCCAATTACTGAAGAAAAAAAATGATGGAAAGGGAAGTCTATGAGCAAGGTAACATTTGCTGTCACTGTTCACATGTTGTAGAAATGTTTTATGGGAAATGATACACAGCAGTGTTTCTCAAGATGGGGTCCTGAACCAGCAACATCTGCATCATTGGAAAAGTATTAGATTCAGAAATAAGGGGTATGGGTTTGGCAATCCAAAATTTGAAAACCACTAGTATATCATTCCTAGCTCCTAGGTACTAGTTAGAGAAACTAACCATGGCGATTTTGAATTGCCATTTTTGTCACTCATTTCCTTTTATGTTGCATGTCAGGGGTAGGAGGGGAATATTGCTGGTTTTAGCCAGATCCCTTTGAAGCACAATCTGAAAGAACTCTCTTGGACCCATAGTTGGGAACAACTACAGTAGCACTAAGTGACCGTATTAATGGAGTGCTCCTGGACATTCCCACCTGTGTTTACAGCAGACAATAAACATCATTGACAGAGTTAACAGATGACCTGGATTGACACTACAGATCATTCCAAGGAGTTTACTTCTGCTAATGGGTTAAAATGATACCCTGTCAGAATAGGAAATGCAGCATTGAGCCCTCAGGTTCTAATAACGGGCTCTGTCAGTGTGTGCCTTCTCTCTCCTCCCACAACTGTATAATCTCTCTCCAGTTGCTTTCAGGGAAATTCATTTACAATTATATATTGGTTATCACTGGGTGAGCAAAACCCATGTACCTCTTGTTTTTCTATATTGCAGTGTCATTTTCTCAAATGAACAAACAAGGAAACAACCCAAAAGCACAGAAGGCAGCATCTGGATGATGTTCTTTGTCGATGGATCGCGTTGGTCTTGTGTTTGCAGCAAGCTCTATTGTGCATTGCTGGAATGACTTTGGGGAGCACATGCTCTTTATCTACACAAGCAAGTGCTTTTATTTCCCTGTCTTCCTCAAGGAGAAGATGGCACAATCACAGTTCAGCAATGAGAAGTCAGGAGGAGGGGGAGGAGGAGGGAGAGAGGAAAAATTTAAACAAAATTTCTGTCAGACAAGAGCTCTCTTCTCCTTTGCCCCTTTGTCAGTCTTAAGCAGACTAGCACACCTGGCCAGTGATACAACCCACTCTGCATGGCCTCTATGTTATGAAATGAGTTGGTGCCTGGAAGAGCTGCCACTGAAATAAAGCCAATTTTCAGGGAATTTTCAGCTGCCGCTCATGGTTGATGGAAGTATTAACTCATTGGTGTTAAGACATTCTGGTGATGGGTAACACTCAATTTCATTTTGAAGCATCAATATTGCAAATACCCACTCTAGATGTAAAACTGGTTCATGTGTGTTTAATTTATTTGAAAGACACTGCAGACTATTGATTTTTTTCCTCCTTCCAGAAAATGAAAGCAGCGTACCAGTGTGTCCTTGGGCAATTGATGTAACTTACATATGCCTCTCTTTGCTCATCTGTATCAGATACAGGACTAAAAGCTCATGGCATGGTTCATTCAGTTTGTAATCACACACTGATTGTATAACGTATGTCAAATTACAAGTGAAGAATGAGGGTGGGAAGGGCCAAGAAGGAGCAGAGTGGGAGAAGAGGCAAAGGTGAGGTGCTGTGTTGAATGGGTAAAACATCCAACGAGCACATACTTAAAAGGTCTAAATGTTACAAGAGATACATGTGCCAGGTAGTGGACCAGCACAGGGAAGTAATAAATAACTCAACTTGAGGGTCTCAGAGAAAGAGTCACAAAGGGAATAGAAATCGAGTTATTGACTGAGAGAGCCCAGAGGAATGTGCTGCAAGCGGAGGAAGAATGAGTGCATTATACAGGAGGATGAGCGTTTTCAAAAGGATGGAAGCAGAAGAAGGTTGAGGTTGGACCCTGTACTGCATAAGGGAGAGTGATGGAAAACAAGCCTGGGAAATGTACAATACGTAACTGCCATCTTTTTTTCTTTTCTAATGCAAACAGAATGATTAGAAAGAAATGTACCAAAATGATAACAGTGATTATCTCTGCACAGTAAGAGTATAAGCTGATTTTACTTTATACTTTGTATGATTATGTATTTTCCACATTTTTTGTAGTATGTATTGTTTTATAATATAGAATAAAATGTTATACATATATATATATATATATATATCTATATATATATATATATCTCATCAGTCACACAGGGTCATGGTGCAGATTAAATGTGACTATGGATTCATTAACCTAACTAACATTTGCATGCCTACTATGGGCATTGCACTCTGGTAATTTTAAAGCCTAAGGAGAAAAAAGATACAGTGCCCGTTCTCTTGAAGCTCACTGCTTCTGAAAGGGTGACAGAAACACAACCAGCCTAAAGAGGGAAGTCAGGTCACATGGAAGCACCAAAGAGTGTCTTGAAATTTAGAACAGAGTTTACCGGGACTGTTTACTAGAGGAGAGGATACTAACATTGGCTGGCCTTTGAAGGACTGGCAAGAAAGGGCAGTCTGGAAGGAGAAGGCGGCGCATGCAGAGACAGGACTGTGGAGAGCCGTATGGGAAATCACAAGTAATTCTGTACAGTAACATAGCATGGGAAGAGTGAGCAGCCTCCACTGGAGAGAATCAGATGGAATCTTTAGGGTCCAGCTCAAGGAACTAAGCTTTTAAAGTCATTTAAAGTTAAAATAATTGGAGATGTATTTTTTTGAAAGAGCTGGGAGGAAGGGGTTAGTTTACCATGGAATGAGGTTCTAGACAACTCACGACATTCTTAAGTGGATGGGGGCAGATTATTTCATAAACACTGAAAGCCAGAGGATGTAGGGACATGAGCACACAGGAGACGTCAAAGGGGAGATGAGGCTGAATCGGGAACTGGAGGAGTTTTCACTTATGTAAAAAGTAAAAAGTAGTGCTTAATGGTCATCTGCTACTTTTCAGTCTGTCCTGAAATGTTTCCATTTTGAAATTTCCTTTATATCACTCTTTGTAATTCTGGTGAGCTAATCAGTCACGTGACTCAAAGTGACCAATGTAGAGGCTTTACCAAGACTGGCCAAAATGATTCACTGAGGGGTGGTCCCACAATATAACTAGGGACACAGCAAACCCCTTATAGGATAGTTTAGAATGCTAGGCAAGATAAGCTTAGCTGGAAGGATGCAGTAAGCACGGAGTTAATGGAAACATCATTGAGCTCCATGGGAAACCTTTCTTGAGGAAGCCAGCAGAAAGGAAAGCGAAACCGGGTAGGGGTAAAAAGTGAGAGAGAGGGCAAGAAGGAGAAGAAAAAAAGTTGATAAAGGGGGAGGAGAACAAATGGGAGAAAGATGAGGAAGTCACAAGAACAATGAGGTTGATCACCACAACGATCAACTGGAACTAGCTGTCACTGACAGCAGCACCACTTATTGGACTGTTTCATTGAAAGAGCCAATATATTCCATCTTTTTTCTTTAGTTTACATATGGTAATCGCAAGTTGGGAATATATGGAATTTCACATGAAGAATGAAGTTAGAGAGGGGCAAGAGGAGAGCTGGAAGAGCACCCTAAGAAAGGAGACAAATATAAATTACTCAGTGCCCAGTGAATGAAATGAGGGAGATGGGAATACAATCAAAGAAGTAGAGTCAGGTTATGTGGGAGCACAGAAGAGGGTCACTTCAGAATGGAGTTCCCTGGGACAGCTTTCCAGAGGAGAGGATACCTAACCAAGACCTTTGAGGACAGGTGAAAAATTGCAGTCCAGGAAAAGGCTCATTAGATTTCTATTGGGAGAGCACTGCTTGGCTCTGTGGTTATCCTTTTAGCAGCCTCTATTCTTCTATAAGCTTTCCCTGCCATATCTAGAGAACACTGTCTTTATTTTAGTGCTAAAGAATGTCATTAACTTTTTTTCTAAATTTATTCTGATTTCAAGCACTTTGAGAAAGCAGCACAAAACATAGGAACTTAATGGCCTAGAGTTGAAACCATTTAATCTTTGTATTATATATTGCTACATAGCAAACTTAGAGGTTTAAGATAAATATCTCACATGCATTCCATCACTGTTTCTGTGAATAAAGAATCAGGGCATGGCTTACCTGGATCTTCTGCTCCAGGATGTCTCACCAAACTCCAATCAAGGTGACAGTCAGGCTTGAGGTATCATTTGAAAGCTCAGCTGAGGAAGAATCTGCTTCCAAGTGATTGTTGGCAGGATTCAGTCCTTTGTGGGCTGTTGGACCAAGGGCCTCAGTTCCTTCTTGGCTGTCAGCTGAACGCCACTCTCATTTTTTTGCAATATCGGGAAGTTGACAGCATGGCAGCTTGCTCCATCAACAGCCATTAAAGGAGAGCATCTATAGGGAGAGTATGATAGAAAGATAAAAGGTATAATTTTTTTAATGTAACAAGGGCAGCTTACATTTTAATTTAATTTAATTTTATTTTATTTTTGGGCAAACCTTGCAGCACGCGGGATCTTAGTTCCCTGACCAGGGTTCGAACCCCGTGCCGTTGCAGTGGATGTGGAGTCCTAACCACTGGAGCACCAGGGAAGTCCCAAAAGGTATAATCCTATATAATGTAATCATAGAAGTGATATCACATCAACTGTGCCATATTCTATTGGTTAGAAGCAAGTCAGAATTCTCACCCACACTCAAGGGGAGGGCATAATATCAGGAGACAGGGAGCATTGGCAGCCAACTTAGGGTGTGTCCCCCACAATCCTCTCAGTCAGTAAGGATAAGATCCCTTCTGCCTCTTCAAGAACACCTGAATTTGTAAAGTGTAGCAGAATAAATATTTCAAAAACTAAAAATAAAATAGAGGTAAAATTTCTAAATTTTTGCTTAACCATCCTTTTAATTTATACATATTTCATATAATATCATGGAATATTATGCTTAAAGAGTGGAAAGAAGAGAGGAATTTGTATTTGAGTAGCTGCAGTGTGTCAGATATCTAGCTCTTCCCATTTGACTCACTAATTTTCTATGAGGTTGGTCATATTATGCCATGTTATTCAGAATTATAGAAGTCTTGTATCTAGAGAAGGATTACTCCTAACTAGTACAGTCTGAGCGGGGCTCTTGAGTAAGTTTAATACATGTATTAATTCCAGTTATGCAATTTATAAAACCTCTCTACGTCTCAGAAATTAAATTATAAAATGGGACAATATTAGAGTATTTTTATGAGGACAAACTGAGACAAAGATAAAGATAATGCACTTGGCATAGGGTTTGGCACCTAGTAAATGCTCAATAAAATCAGTTTTCATTATTGTTAACCCAAAGCCATGTGGTAACGACGGGGAAATTCAGACGTTGAAGCCAACTCTGTCTGACTGTGCTTTTTCTATTACATGCATCCCTAATAAATCTAGAGGTGGTTTAATACGTCTTTATTTAGAAGTGAAGAAAGAGGGGAAGCAAAGAATTAAAGTGACACACTGAGCTAGGGCTGAACTCCATTTACCTGAATCTAGGACAGTACCCATTCTCAAGGGTACTCATTGGAAGACAGTTAGGAACACTCATTAGGAGGGGCATTTAAGACAAGATCTCTGGACCTTACCTGATTCAATAGGTTTGGGATGGGGTCTAGAATTTGCATTTCTAACAATTTCTCATGTGATGCTAATGTTGCTGGTTCAGGGGCCACACTGTGAGATCCTCTGATCTAGGCCATTCAAGCTATAGTATTAATGTTCCACCTGTTGAACAACTGTGAAATGAATGCCATTCTATGTGTCTTACTAAAATTTTAAGCAGATGTGGCTTATGGTTGAACTGCACACAACTGTTTCATGTTTACGGTCTTATGTAGAGCTATTTTTGTTCATGAGTGAATGTTCCAAGCTGGAATGTATGATTACTTTACTATACTGCCAACTGGTAGATCTTGCTCTTGTTTAAATGTGTGCAAACTCAATGAACTCTTATTAGAGATGTGCTGCCCTGTTTCTCTATTTCCCCTAAACAAGCAAGTGGGCAATAAAAATCATGTGAGTAAAAGCTACCTATGGTCAATCTTAACTTGCTTATATAGAGGAGTTCAATACAAATTGGTTCTAATTTGCAGAAAAATTAATTTCTTAGATCTCTCTGGAAAGCAAGCCAGATGCACTTTATTATGTTTGGCCTTTACTCAACACGCTGCTGAGAGAATTCCAAGTTTTTCCTGACACCCAACTGACACCCAGACAGTTCTCTGTGATATGCTAGCACATCATATACAAGAAAAACACATATACATTGAATACCTAAATACCTCATTTTTCACTAGCACATGTTTATTTTCCTTATAATATAACCAACCACTGTCTGGCAGTGGTTTCCAAAGGATCTGATCCCATGAAAGAGGAAATTTCTACCTAACATTAAAAAAATAAAGCCATTTAAAACACATTATTCTTAGTCTACAAAGAAGGTGGACCTTTTTCATTTTATGTTTTTATGTTTTTGTAAAAATGAATCTAGAAGTCACATATCCTGAAAATCAATTATAAAGCCAGAAGTTCCTTCCAAAGGAAATTGTTTCTGGAGTTTTGAGCATTGTAAAACATCCCTTTCCAAGCATTAATTTCCTATACTCCTAGAGGCAACAAACATAAAGGTTGCCACCAAGCACTGATATATAAATAGAGGGCAAGGATTTATACCATTCTATTTTTACTGAATAAATACATAGTGTTATTTCTGTCGGAGAACAAAAGAAAACGAGAAAGAGATTTTTTTAAAGATTATTTATATTTACCATTGTAGATCCAGGTCTTAGGAAAAGCTGGAAAATAGTGGAAGACTGAAAAACATTTGTTGAAAGAAATGAACGAATAAACGAAAGCTTTTAGAATTTAAGATGAGTAATTCTCTTCACATATTTTAAAAAGATATATATCTTTCTTAGTTTTTAAAAGTATTTTTTTCTCATTACATTCTTGGGTACAATAACTCTTGTTTTCCTCCTGTCAGCTGAAGATTGTGCTCAGTACTGAGGGTATAACAGTGAGCCAAAGCACAAGGTTTCTGACCCTTATGGAGGTACCAGCTTAGAGACAGACACAGACATGAATCCAAGAGTCACCAAATATATTTATTTACACTGAAGTGAGCACCCATATGGGGTGGAAATGAGAGATGGAAATTTACTCAGCAAGGTCTGAGAAGGCTTCCCTGAGGAAATGTTCCTGAATTGCCATTTGAAGGAAGAGTAAGAGTTAACTACACCATGAAGAGAGCAACAATGGCCAAGGTAGATGAAATAGTGCCTGCATAGGTCCAGTGGCAGAGCAAGCATGATCCTTCAAGGACCAATACAACTTGCCTTTCAAATTTGCTACAAAGTCAATTATATTATATCCATTGTAAAACACAGAGTGCAACTAGCACATCTAAGCTTATTAATTGCATAAATCATATAATATGAAAGTTTTTTTCCCATTGCAGCACAGGGCACAATTTCCCTTGCAAAGGTAGAGGTCATACCTTCAGTCAGATGAGAAGGTGACTCATGACTGTACCATGCTAGCTCTTTCATGGTCCCGAGTTGCTGGCTAAGCTAGTGGAGTGTATAAATGTAGAGAATATTTTGGAGTTAAACCCGTAATCTTACACTTCTACATAGGAAACATTCTCATGCACTCTCATATAAAATCCCTTCCTTAGGCAGCCTGATTTATCTTTCCAGCTAAGAAACTAATGTGGAAGCAATTGCTAATGACAGCACATTGGTGAGAGTCCACGTTGGTGCTTATAATGGTCAGCATGCAGACCTCCTGACCACTGTTATTGACCTGATCAAAGCCATGGGTACCGCTGGGAGGCCATGCTTGCACTTCTACTCCATAAATTTAGCAGACCAAGAAGTTTATTACTACCCTGAGACAAGCTGATGATGGAATGGCTGGTTGAGTTAGTGCCTTAGCTCTTTTGATCTACTTCCAATCACTGTTGGAGGAACCAGGGCTGTGTAATGTGTCCATTTTTATTCGGTTCTTGTTACTAAGACCATATGATAATGCTCCTGGAAGACAGTGTGTTGGGCTTTTAGCAAAATCTCAAAGGGCTGGTGAGATTGGTCTGGGAGGGTGGGCGGGAGGATGGGGCAGGAGCATTAACTCCAGATTCTTTCAGAATGATGCAAACCAATCAAGAGGCTTTGAGAACCTGATCCTTGGCTAGGTCATGGCTGAATTTTAGATCCTGTTATTACAGGCATTTTTAAGTGGTATTTCAGTATAACACAAAGTTTTCAAGGATCTAGTGATAGCTACCTTAATTCAGGCCAAATAACCTTGCATTTAGGAAAAAAAAAAACAAACTGGGAATAGTTTCTGTGAATTTGGACAAACAGATATGATTATATAGCTTAAAATCCCAGCGTGATTTTTACTCATTAACTTTTGTCTATAAGAAAAGAAGAAAACAATTAGGACATGGAATTATATAACAGTGGTTGAGAATGTGTGTTCTGGTGATTCCCTCTCTGTGTCTAACTTCAAACTGTGCCACTTACTGACTGGGAAGTTTAAATAATACCCTGAATCTCAGTTTCTGTATGTATAAAATAAGGATGATGACACCATTTTCAAAGCTTGGTCATGAGGACTGAATAAAGTATGGCATGCAAAGTGTTTAGCACAATTCCTAGTACAGTTCTGGTATCAGTCACCCTCCTTAAGATGAAATATGATTTATTCATTTGATCCCATGAGCTGGAGCAGCAATTCTCCGCCACCATACCACAACCCACTAGTGTTTGGTACAAAGAAAGAAAAGGTCCAGTGTACTGGGAATGCCTGTCTTGTCCACGCCACAGAATAGAAACCATCTGAGCATCCCATTGTATAGATCTACCAGCATAAGACCATGTACTAAATGCCACACATTTTATAAGGGAGCTGTTCAAGAGTATTAGATAGAGGAGTGACCAGATCCAGTTTTATACTTAAAGAAGACTGGTCTGACAACAGAAAGAATATGAGTTGGCCTGAGTAACACAGGGGTCAATGTTCTATCACAGAAATAAGTGAAAAGAATGAGAGCCTGATCCAAGGTAACGACAGTGGGAATGGACAGGAGGGAGCATTTAAGAAAATATAATAATGATAGAATCCTTTAGATTTGGTGGCTAACTGGATTTGGAAGAACAATTATGCTAATGCCTCAGTTTCAATGTTTTGTTTTTTTTTCTTTCTATTTTTTTAACCCCCTTAATCCCTCTTTATTCTTTCACCCTTTCCATGTGTCCTGCTTGTGACCCATAGAACATCTCTATCCGAGATGGAGCAATGTGGAGAAGGAGCTAAATGACAGAGAAAGAAGCTCTGAGTTCAAGAAATCTGTATGATAGGACAGTCCTCTGATGTTCAGCACATTCCCATCAGGCATAAGGACACCTGGTAGTGGTCGGTGGTCATCCTTTCCAATCCTGGGATTCTAAAAGAACTAGAATATGCTACCTTGGGTGACCACACTAACAGTATCCTAGAGACCAGGGCTCAGAACGGAAAGGTTGGGCTGTAGATCATCCAGTTGGGTTGAGCAATCACATTAGACATGATTCAAGAAACGCATTTCTGTTTCTATTTAAAACTAGGAAATATAGTGCCAGTACATTTGAAAGGGAGTTACAGGTCTTGATATAAAGGCTAAAAATTTAGTATGGTCTACAGGGTTTAAAAGACTGGCTTCTGCCTAGCTCTTCAATCTTATTTTTCACCAGTCCACACCCCCTCAGCTCTCTCTTGCCATATTTCTCATTCATTTCCAACCCCTCCCCCACATGCTGCCACCCTGGGGCCTTAGGCCTTGCTGGTCTCTTTGCCTGAAATATTTTCCTCACTGTTCCTTCATCTGGAAAGTTTCTCTTCATTATTCACAGCTCATCTTGGATTAAGGCAAAAGGGTCTGCTATGCCATGTCATCCAGGTCACACTCCTTGGAGACTGTTTTATGGGAAAAGTCAATGTCCTCATGGAATCCAGTTCTTTTCTCCAGAACATGTATTAGGTTGTAACTATAAAGTATTTGAATGATTTTGGTTTTTTTTCTAGAGAAACTAGAGCATAAGCCACACAGATGCAGTTTCTGGCCTTGTTTTTGCTTACAAAGAAAAAAAAAAAGCCCAGAACATTCTAAACACCGACATTGATGAATGAAGAAATGAATGAATTTATTGACATTGTAACATTAAATTTTTACATAATCTTCCCAAACAAGGTATTATCTCCATTTTATAGAGGAAGAAAGGGGGGTCCAGAAAGATTATGTCAATCTTGCCAAGTCACAGATGCTGGATTTGACTCTTGCCAATGACATCTTATATACCAATCTCTTTTTTTATGTCTCTGTTTTGCCTTCCAAAAAGACCAAGTGGACTCCATACAGAGTACACACAGAATTCACACAGTCCTGATCTTGGGGGTATTTCCATGCTCAAACATTTGACAATTTATTTTTGAAAGCCACACAATCCAGCCAATGTTGAAACAGATCAGATGCCACAGAGAAGCAAACAAATAACAAAGGAAATTGTGAATCTCTATATATGCTTCTGGTTAATATTCCCTGAGAAAAATAAAACAACCAAGAAAGACTTTCCGTCTTCCCCTCTAAGCCCTTTTAAGTGGCTCAGGAATGCTGGAGTCAGTGAGACCCATCAAAACCTCCACATTGAAGTGCCCCATAAGCTGATAACCAGAAGCAATAAATAATAGGCAGGGAATAAGAAGACAAGGGTTTTGTACAAAAAAGTATAAGGCTGTTATATATGAACAAAAATAGGTGAGTGGTAACTTCAGTTTCCTGTTTAATTCATTTGCTCATATTCTGAAAACTCATGCACTGTTCAATATACACCTATTCAATTCAAATTTTTAAAGTGCTTGCCATATACCAAACTTCTGCTGGAACCCTGGGAAAACTGATATGAATAGGGAGGGCCTTTGGCCACAGATTCTCACTAAACTGATGGGAAGAAAGCTTACACAAGAGAATTCTAATATAAAGTGATTGTGATCGTGACCATGATGGGGTACATTTTAATATTCTGGAATTGCTGAGAAGGAAATGATGAAGTTCACTATTCGCAGCTTCTTTTAGGATTTTTTTTCTCACACAAAAATGTTAGTATCAAAGTTAAAGCTGTAACATTTACTAAATTGCTGTTTTTTAAGTGAAATCAGATTCAGTTGACATTGAAACATCAAGTACCTTTTCAGAGCATAAACTAATTTATGTTTGAAGGTAATCTATAGGTAAAAAGGCAGTGCTCAATCACTTTCTTGGATTGCCATGTTTAGAATTTCAAAAATATCTGCCTATATCCCCCAACTTCTGTAAGGGTGGCAGTTATTCCACCATCCACAGAAAGAAACAGTATATCAGAGATGGGATTTTTGGACATCCAAGGCTTCTATGATATAACCAGCTTATACTGATGGAAGCTCTGCAGGTGAAAACTGCCTTAACATTAAGGGTTAAATGTGGTGTCCCCACCTATAGAGAAATGAAGATCCATTTCTGAAGGCACTGGGGAGATGGCCTGGTCATTCAGGGAATGAGAAAATGAAGGTTCCATTTTGTTGGTGCATCAGTTTTCTGGTGCAAAGGTCAGTGAAGATGGAATAGAAAAAAAGGCAGAGGCTCCAGCAAATTTCTCCTGCTATTTCACCAGTGACCTCATTTGACTCTCCTCCCGGCTGCTGACACATCCTTTCCTTTAAAATTATACATAGTGCTAAACAAATGGGTCTCTTCAGAGTTACTTAGCAGAACCAATCAGCAGACCAGCCTGGTTTCAAAATGAAGGGTCCATTCCATGGCAGAGGAGAGCAATTACTTTCTTATCCTCCATCAGAGGTAGGGGTCACCTGCAACTCGGAAGGAATTGGTGCTTTGTTCCTTCATTCAAGGCAAGAAACTGTACCCCTGTCACACTGAAATCTCATTCTTCCACCTGAAAACTAATTTCCTTTCAGTGTTTTCCTTCTGGACTTTTCCCATGCCAGACAGAAATTGCGCTCAGCCCCCATGTACATAAGAAGTTAAGATGGTCTTTCATGCTGCCAGGGGCAGTGTTTCTCCCTGAGGGCACATTGCTGGGTGGTGAGAAACCAGCTAGCTAGAAGCACACACTTTAATAAACCTTCATCTGATAATTGAATCTCATTTTAATCAATGGCAGTATGGAACCACTCTGCTCTCCGCGGACACTAATTAGGGCTCATAAGCCAGTGTTGATGGTTTGGGTGTGGAATTGAAAAGGAAAGGCAGTGTAGCAAACAAGTTTCACTTTGGTTTGCAAACACTGAATTTTACCGTATTCAAAGTAGATCTCTAAACCAAACCACCTCTGTTTAATGCCCATTTGAGAGGCTCTTCATTTTTAAAAAAAAATCTGTTCTAATTCCCTGTAACAAAAGTATATCAGTGAACAGATAGACTAATAGCAAACCCAATTAGATTGTCTCAAAATGATTTAATATATCCCACTGCACAAAGTAGCTTTAAGCTGTGATCTCATTTTAAACCCACAACCATCCTGAGTGCTTGGAGGTGTTATTCCCATTTTACAGATGATGAAACTGAGGCTCAGAAGGGCTAAGTAGCTTGTTGCCAAAAGTCAAAACATAGTAACTTAGGAAGAAGGACTGGAACCAGATTTTCTGGCTTCAGGTCCACTGGGATGAACAACAGTAACCTATAATTCTGGACCCTTTCATATCCTAGAGACATTGTAACCTCCTAGATTCTAGAGATATTGGAAAAGAAAGTCTCTGGAGGTGACATGCATGTGAGAGTAAGAAGACTGTATAACAGTCACATCCCTTTGAAAGATAGGAGAGGGATACCGTGATAAGACCTTCTCTTACTGTTGCTTGCTAATACTGTGAAAAATGTCTTTATTCATAAAGAGATGCTGGCATGAGTGCTTTCCTACTTGTGACAAGTACCTCAATACACTTTCCCCAGGTGACTTACCACAGTGAAGTTTTCAACTACATTTTGGGTGTGAACTGATTAATGTCTTAATACTATTCATCTGTGAGAATTCCTTGCAAGTCTCTGATTAGATTTTTATGAGGCACTTTCCAAATCAGACTCTGTCCGTGCTCCTGAGTACCTAGTTGTGCTAGAATAAGTATGATTTCACACAGGCATGGTACACTGATTGCTCTGACTCCTTTAAATAGTGATGGAAAAAAGGTAAGTCCAGCCCTGTAAAGGACAGGGCAACATAAGACCTGGGAAAGCAATAACTAATTTAAAAATAGATACTATTAAAAAGCCAAGCTCACTATCTTTAGTGCAACACATACAAAGAAAAGACATGTCCTTTAAGGATTACCTCCCGCCTTTGCATTCGTATTATCAAGGATTTGTAAACTTAATTAAAAAAGCAAACAAACAGGCAAACAACTAAGCACAGAATTATGTTGCTAAAATCTGGCAGCAAACATATGTCTACTGAAATTTAGTTCCTGCAGGGACTATCAAAATCCTGGACCAGCAAACAAGTTCTCTACAAATATTTGCACGTCATTCCTGAAAGGTATATTCATAGAAGTAAGGATTCTTGGTATGGAAGGACCATGGAAACACATCAATGTGGGAAAGTCTATCCATTCCCTAGAATGTTGTAGGCATCTGATTCAAGCAACAGGGATAACTTCCAAGCTCTGATTTTGTCTAAATGCATGGGCTACATGAGAGTTTATTGGATAAACAACTTCTTACAAATGTTATTATACCTTTCCGATGAATAACAGGGTATTTAAGAATATGCTCAATGGGGTCTTATTTTTTCATTCCATGATATGATTGACAGTAATATGTAGTTATTTATCTGGAGGTGAAAATGAAGATTAATTAGAGCTAGACTAAAATTCTCTGATGGTTTCTCCCAAGACACACCCTTGATACAGAAGTGAGAAGAGTTCTCTAGTACTTTTTCCTATTTTTTATCTTTTCATTTTTTTAACATCTTCATTGAAGCTGTCAGAAAGGTTCTCAAATATGAGAGATGAGATTTATAGAGGAAAAAACGGAAATTTCAACAGGGATTTTGTTTCATTTTGTCTATATGATAAGCTATTTTATGATTCTACAATTTGCTATTACTTAAGTGAAAGCAGAGAGAGTTTAGTTTTTGTGTTTTTACAAAAAAATAAATACAGTTCATGGTAGAAATTTGAGAAATATAGGAAAGAAAAAGGTGAAACAAATTACTAATAATTTTACAAATCCTTGAAAACCGCTGGTACTATTTTGGGGATTCCTTTCCAATCATAGTTATGTATAAACTTCACATACTTATGTTTATTATTTGGCATACCAAGTTTTAAAAATTTTTAGTTTTTATGTCTTCAACACAATAAATATAGTGGGTAATGAAATCATAATATTGTATAGAATAGGTTAACCATAACTTATTTATGTAGAATATTTCAAGTGATTTCTGATGTTAATATAGTAACTATAATAAATTTTTTTTAATTTTATTTATTTTTGGCTGCATTGGGTCTTCCTTGCTGCACACAGGCTTTCTCTAGTTGTGGTGAGCAGGGGTTGCTCTTCATTGAGGTGCGTGGGCTCCTTATTGTGGTGGCTTCTCTTGTTGTGGAGCATGGGCTCTAGGCACGTGGGCTTCAGTAGTTGTGGTGTGGGGGCTCAGTAGTTGTGGCTTGCGGGCTCTAGAGCGCAGGCTCAGCAGTTGTGGCACATGAGTTTAGTTGCTCTGCGGCATGTGGGATTTTCCTGGACCAGGGCTCAAACCCACGTCCCCTGCACTGGCAGGTGGATTCTTAACCACTGCGCCACCAGGGAAGCCCAATAAATATCTTTGTAGGCAGAGAATTTCCTGCATTTCTTGTGGATAAATTTCTAGCTGAGAAATATTGAGTCAAATGACTTTCACTGTTAAAGCTCTAAATGCACATACCAAATGAATTTTCAGATTGAATATGACTCTCTCACTGGTAGACTCCCTCTTTTCCTCCCTTCCTCCCTCCCATCTTTCATTTCTTCCTTCTTTCTTTCCTTTCATCAGAATAAGCCAGGGACATGGTTCCCCCATGAAATGACAATGTTATCCCTTTTGGGGAGGCATATAATCATTCTGGAATATAATAGTATCACTAACTGCTAAGTATATAACTGAAACATTGCCATGGTACCACGAAGCACAGTTTTCAGAATGCTTCAATCTGGAATTGCCTTGAAATTCCACTGTGAGACAATTTCTGGTTTCAGCATAAATTTCATTTAAGAATTCTACTGATGTTATGGTGCTATTTCTTCTCATGACCCTTCAGTTTTTCAGAGGCACAGCTTATCCAAATGTAATAAATTTGTCACATGCTCTTTATCAGGTATTATGTTTAGAGCTCCACATTCATTCTCTCATTTACTGTGTATAACAGTGATATAAGAAAGATACCAGTATTTTGTTCTCAATTTACAGATAAGAAAATAATCAGATATTTTAAATGATTGACCTGGGTCATGTTACTATTTTATCATGCTCACAACTTTGTTGGTTATGAAAATAACGTATCCTTTTTCCATAATGACTGAGGCCTTGACTGGGATGGCTTGAAAAGTAGAGATGTATGGGGCCATATGTTTAGGGACTTCCTTTTGGCTGTTATTTGAGTTCTTCATTTCTTCCTCATATTATCTCTGCTGGGCCTGACATACCTAGCATTGTTTCCTCACTTACATGTCTGATGTCTGGGCTAGGATGATTATCACATCCAAGGATGCTCAGGCCCCTCTATCTCTGTCTCTGTCTCTGTCCCCGAGTGGCCTTTCCACATGACTAGTGGCCTTTCACATGGCTAGTTTGGGCTTCCTCACAGCATATCAATCTCAGAACAGTCAGACTTCTTATAGGATGGCTGGCTTCTCCCGGAGTGAAAACTCCAAGATTTATTATGTAGCCTCAGAAGTCCTATAACCTCTTTTCTGCTATATTCCCTTGGTCAAAAGGGAGTCACAGGCCTAGTTCAGAAAAAAGTACAGGGGATATAGAGCCTCCACCTCTTAATGACAGACATGTCAAATAATTTATGGCTATTTTAATCCATTGCATAGGGTTTGGTGGATTCAAGAGCCTGTACTTCTCAACATCATTCTTGGGTAAAGACGTAGTTGACTATTTCTCAGTAGAGAGAATTTTCCAATAATGCCAACATTCCTTATGCAGTAACCATGCACAAAGTGGAGTTCTGTGAAAAACTGGGGGATTTGGGGTACACCCTTATTGCCCCAACTTCATTTTCCATGTTACATCTACCACTCTCTCTCTTGCTATCCTTTCTACTAGATGATGAAAAACTACGTGGTAGGGTTTTCCCTGGTGGCGCAGTGGTTAAGACTCCATGCTCCCAAAGCAGGGGGCTGGGGTTCGATCCCTGGTCAGGGAACTAGATCCCATATGCATGCCTCAACAAAGGACCCCACGAGCTACAACAAAGGAGCCTGCCTGCCACAACTAAGACCCAGTGCAACCAAATAAATATATTTTTTAAAAAAGGATAAAGGAAAAACTATGTGGTAAAAGCTCGTAAGTGGTTATGGTCTTTTGGTTCTCTCAGGACCTGCTTGCCAAGGGATCAAAGATGAGCTCTCTCCTCTTTTAAGCTGTCAGTCTGTGAGGATGGTGTTATTTATGATGGAATCCAGGATCTGTCCTGCTGCTTTGACTCTGATTGGTGAGGGAAGTTTCATTCAAAAAGAAACTTCCACATGTCTTAGGTATAAGCCAGTAGTTATATGCTGATATGTGCCTGGCCTTTGTGTCTTTTTTTTCCATCGACTTGGAATCTGAACATAGAGTGAAGTGAGCGACTAGCTCCCTCAGATTCCAGTCCATGGTGAACTAGCATCGTGTTGACCTCACTCTCTCTTGTGGTGGTGAGAATACCAAAATTGAATGCAGAAAAAAGTATATAAACTTTTATAAATTCTAATAGTGTGTCTTTAAAATTACTCTTTGGCTTACTTGTTCCTTTTCATACTATATTATTCAGAATTTCCAAAGCAGTGTTAAAAGTAATACTGATACAAACTTATTTTTTATTCTTCTTGATCCAAATGTCACTATTGTTTTATTATTAAGTAGGAGCTAAGAGATTTACCCTTTTACTTAGAAAAAAGGAAACTATATGTGAAATACACTCCTCAACTGAGATGTCCATGGACCTTTTTTCTTACTACACTTATAACTAGATGGATATTTAGGAACATATTTAGAAATAAAGTATTCTTGGAGGTGGGGGGGCAAACTCCACTTACTTGATGAGGATGAAATCATTATATAGATGTAATCATATCTACAAATGAAAAGGGTTTTCAAGTATTTTCTTTATAATAATATATTTGTTTTCATGATTATACTATAGTTTCTTTATATGTGTTTCCTATCTTTGTCAGCTTTTAGTACCAGCATTTTGCTAGCTTCCTAAAATGAATTTGATAGCTTTCCACTGAAAATAACTGCTTTGGTTAGATTCTTTAAACATATTAAATTGACACGTTAATTTTGGTGACTTTTACTGATCACAAATTACTTTCGTCAGAAGGTCAATTAGTAGAAAAATAGAAAGTGTAAAATATTTAAATATACAGCTAATGGGCTGGGGAATATGTGTTTAGAAACAGACACAGGCAGTATCTCTTGCACATAAATATTTCACCAAGGAAGGAGAGTTTATATATTTGCTGTTGCTTTTGAGAAGGAAAAAAGAAATCAATGCTGTTCAGTTCTGAAGGGTCTTTTACCACACAAGCTTCATTTGAATAGAAAACAAGTTAGACCAAACGCTGGCTGAATACAAATACCCTATTTACCATGTATATCAGATATTAACAGCATTTAGAGTTTTCATGACAATAGTATATCTGGCTTGTACTTAGCAAACTTAAAAGAATTAAAATCCAAGTCCAAATTCACCTATTCAGCATTTAGAGAATGACGGTTAAGAGGTAAGGTACAGGGGCTTCCCTGGTGGCGCAGTGGTTGAGAGTCCGCCTGCCGATGCAGGGGACACGGGTTCGTGCCCCGGTCTGGGAAGATCCCACATGCCACGAAGCGGCTGGGCCCGTGAGCCATGGCCGCTGAGCCTGCGCGTCTGGAGCCTGTGCTCCGCAACAGGAGAGGCCACAACAGTGAGAGGCCTGTGCACCGCAAAAAAAAAAAAAAAAAAAAAGAGGTAAGGTACAAAGCTAGGTGCTGGGTCATAGGCATGTGAAAAAAGAGGAAAATGATGTCTTTAATAAAGGGATGTAAATGGTTATTGAGCTCTCACAAATGCAAATGATTCATAATGCTTACTCACCAAGATAATTAGAGTGATGATTCACCTCCTATACAAAGGTTTAGAGACAACTATGGTCAGATATGTCTCTATCTTCCTTATTTCCCTTCTCTCGTGTCACTTAAGAGAGAGGGAGAGAGAAAGATGAAAGGAAAAGTCAAATTTTAAAGTATTATACTACAGTATTCTTGTGTACCTGTAACCTTATCTGATCATCCACATAGCAACATATCATGTTTAATAAATGAGGGTGGTAATGAAAAATCTTTATATCAAACATACATATTCTGCAAACTTTGCTAACACCATTGTCTATACTTTAATATCCTATTCATGCTTTAAAAATCCAATCCAAATGTACATCTCCCTTACAGGAAGTCTTCTGAAGATGTCAAATGAAAGAAAGGGATCTCAGCTAATGTTTATTGCTCACCTATTACAGGCCAAGTGTTCTGCTAGGTTCTCCAAAAATGCCATCTCATTTAGTCCACAGAACAATTCATTATATCAAACGTTGTCTCTCATTATATAGTTCAGGAAACTGAGGCAAAGAAAGGCAATTATATTGCCTAAGGTATCAGCTAATCAGTAACACAGCCTAGATTTAAACCTATGCCTTCTTGACCAAAAAACCCCTATTTATTCCACAATACAAGCAGTATTTCCTCTAAACTCCCATACAATTGTGTTGACTTGTCAAAGTATTTTACACTTTACCTTGTCTTATATATCAACACAGGACTTGGCACTCTGAAAGCACTATTAAATTTGACTTAGATTTATTTGTATACATTAGCTGGATACCAGGTAAATGTCACAGTAAGTGTCCTATGTACATATAATTGGGCACATTCACAAATGGTGAGAGACAAGGACACCTTTGAATTTATGCCTTTCAGACAGAATAGGGAATAAGAAGATTAGAGGAAAAAATAACATGCACCCACTTCAAAAATATTTTATACCTAACAGAATACAATTTTCCCTTGCAATTTTTTTCTGGTGCTTGGCTATCTTTAGAGACCTTATTTTCCTTCAAAGGCTTAATTTGAAAAAATCCCTCAAATAGGAAGTTACTGCAGGCAAGACGGGCGGGGTACTTGTCTGTGAATGTGCCACTCACCTTACAGTTACTGACGACCTCTTCTATTAATCATTGGCACAGATATTTACTAGAGCATGTGGTTAATATTGGGCAATAGGACCAATTTAGACCTCTCTTAGAGGAAAAAATTCCCCATTAGGCACTGAAAGCAAACCCAGGAGATGACAATTACAAGCTAATAGGGTCATTTATTCTTGTGTTTATATTTTCAACTGAAAGAAATACATTAACTACTACAGGAGACCTCAAGAGAATGTGAAGGATCTAAAAGTAGAGTTTATTTTCTCATCTGAAAACCAAGCTCTAAGCCAAAATACTGTCTGACCCAAGCTTTGCTACACAATGGTAAATGCAGGGGAGGAGAGTTGCAGAGTAAGAAGCTGTTTAGCAGGAGTGACTCTGTGTATGAGAGTCATTGGAAAACCACAGGATAGCTTTCAAGACAATGCATTTCGAGATTAGTCCAGAAATTAACAAATGTTCATTAACAGCAAGTGCAAGACACCCTGCTAGGCACCATATGACATAAACGTGGAAAACTAAGTCAATCTTTGACTCCAGAGTTGGAAACTAAGAAGACACAGTGATTCAGTAAGTAGCAACTCTACACCACAGTGGGGGAAATGACATACGCACAAATAAATATACAATTCCTTTAATATTAACAGGCAAGTAATATATAAACTTTGTTGAATCAATGGCAGAGTGGATAGAAGAAAAAGTGTCTAAATGTAGAAACTACTGCTTTAAAAAGGGGAAATACCATAAGAATGTAGAATGTTCTATGATAAAGAGTGAGAGATTGACTGATTGTAGGACAGTGGAGAGTAGAAGTCATGAGAATGTGATAGCATGAGCAATGCATTTCCTTTTTAGGTACCTGAAATATCCTAACGGAGGGTCTGGCTCAGAACGAAGGATCCAAAAGATAGAAATATTGAATTGAATGGAAGGAGTCAGGAAACTATGGAATATATGAGTATATATGTGAAAGTGTGCTTCTCTTCCAGTTTGACTCCTTCATAAAAGGTCTTATGGAAAGTGTAATAGGAAATACAATTTTTCTGTTGAAGTTTATAATTAGTCCTATTTGCAGGACAGAACCATTACAAAATTAAAATCCAAAGAGAGGTATGTAGAGAGTTGCAATTTAGGAATATTTACCACTGGGTGGTAACATTTCAATAGGATTTAAAATATCGTAGAGATGAAGAACATGGGTTTCAGAGTCAGAATGATCAAAATACAAGGACTAGCTAACAACTTGGTAGCTGTCTGACATATGCTTCACCTTCCTTACACATGCATACTTGAGAGATATTGTGGGTTCAGTTCCAGACTACTGCAATAAAGCGAGTATCTCAATAAAGCAAGTTACATGGATTTTTTTATTTCCCAGTGCATATAAAAGTTGTTTACACTATGCCATAGTCTATTAATGTGCAATAGCATTATGTCTAAAAAAGACAATGTACATACCTTAATTTAAAAATATGTTATTACTAAAATAAATGTTAACCATCATCTGACAATGCAGGGTTGTCACAAATCTTCAATTTGTAAAAAAAATATATATATATATCTGCAAGGCACAATACAGTGAAGCACAATAAAGTGAGATGAGCCTGTATTTAAAACGGATTAACTACTTTTAGTACTTAAACGGATTGACTACTTCACAGTTTTTTTTTAAATAACAAAGGTGATAATATTTTTATAGCATTTAACACAGTGTTTGGCACATAGTTAGAACTTAATAAGTGGCACTGTGATCATTATTTTCATTGTTATTGACATGAGGCCATCTTTGAGACAGAATTATGACAAACGTGCAGGAAATAATTTGTAAAGAATAGGATTATGATATAAGAATCAGAGAGGATTGGGGGACATGTGAGAGAATTTGCAAAGCTAAAATTGTCTAATACAGGAAGGAAAGACCTGAGAAGAAGCCCTTGATCTTCTAGATCTCTCTCCATTTCGCCTACGCCTTTGGCTTATGTTTGCCTGTATCATGAGATCATTTAGAAAAGATGTCTGATCAGCATGAATACGTTTGGAAAATAGGGCTCTGTGTGTCAGCTGAAGGTGTTAAAAGTTATCTCAATACTGCTTGCCCCAGGGTGCCTCACCAGCTCGTTTCCCTTACTTTTCAGGCACCTTCGTCAAAGGTCCTTGATTAAACTTCTCTCAATTTACTCTCTTTGAATGTGTCATCATTTTCTTGTGTGGCTATAGATGGATGGAACCACAAACACTGCCTCCTGATTTGGGAAGCAATGAGAAAACATTTTATTACCTCTCTATTTTTTGTTGTTGTTGCTCTTGTTGTGTTGTTGTCTTTTGTATGTTTGCTTGCTCATTCCTCTTAAAATGATGGACAGTATCAAGCACATATGAAGTACCCATTGCATTGAATATAAGATATATCTTCATCAGTAGATGGAGATTACATGAGTAACCCACTTGGGGATGACAAGGGTAACTTGTCACTGGAATTACTTTTCATTTCTGTATTTGGAACCTAATAAGTTGGAACTATACTTCACTCGTGATGACTGATTAGGACTATCTCCCCAGGGACTAAAAGCACCCAGAACTATTTAAGAACTTTAGGAGACGTTTTTCTTGTTTGGACCTCCCACTAAAATTCAAATTAGTGAAAACATGAAGAACTTCTTGCTGTCAGAAATTCTTTAGTTATCTAACATACCCCAAACCTAAATCCTATTTTCCTATTGTTTAAAGCTATAATTGTTCCTCTGGTGAGGCTATAACTCACAGATTTTGATATGCTTATCTTTTGCTTTTAGGTAGTCCAAAATACTTTAAATTTTAATTTTGTTTTGTGTTTGACTTATGAGTCATTTAGAAATCTATTTGCAAATACCTATAGATTTTGCAAATTTGTATTTGCTAATAAACTATAGATTTTGAAAGTATTTTAATGTATTGATTTGCAGTTTAAATTTTCACAGATCATATAAGATTTCAAACTTTTGAATGTATTGAGACATATCATGGGCAAATATCTTGAAAAATATTAAATGTGACTTTGAAAAGCAGGTGTATTCTGTAAATTTTGATTGGAATGTTCTTTACATGACAGTTAGGTAAGTAGGTTGATACTGTTTAGCTCTTTTATATATTTATTGACTTTTTTTTTTTGGTCAGCTAGTTTCATTAAGTACTAATACAAGGGTGTTAATATATCTGAATATCTTTGAAAATTTACCTATTTCTCCATTTAGTTCTCACAGTTTGCTTAGTGAACTCTGAATACCTTTTATCAGGTAAAGAGCTATTTAGAATTGTCATGTGTTCCTGGTAAATTCATTCTTGCATCATTATGTAATTTTCCTCTTTGTCTCTCTTAAAATTCTTTGTTGTGAAGACCACTTTTTCTTTTATTAATATAGTCATGCCGGTGCCAGGTTTTTTTTTTTAATGTTTACTGTTTGCATGGTATATTTTTCTATCATTTTTCTTGAAATCGATCTGGGTCTTTAAACATAAAATGCATCTCTTAGCAAATAGTTAGATTTTGCCTTTTTTTTTTTTTTTCAGTCTGACAATCTCTGTCTTTTTTAAAAGGAATTTAGTCCACTTGCTCTTAATGAAATAATTGATATGTCTGGGCATAAGCCAACCAAAGGTTTTTAATCTGTTTCTTCTGATTTTGTTCTTCTGTTGTTCCTTTAATAACTTGTGTTGATCAGTCAATCAATAAATGCTCTAGTGTTCTGTTTTATTTCCTCTATTGGCTTCTTAGCTAGGTCTAACAATAATGCATCTTTAACTCATTAGAGACTATTATATCTCCTAGCGCTTTGTACTTCACCTTGACACTTCCCCTTTCCTGCTTTGCACTCTACAAATGTAATACTCTTACAACAGTATAATTTCATTTACCTTTTCAACACTCTCTTTTCCTCTATGCAATGGTTTCATATCATTATAAACTTTAACACTGTTATGCTTTTTGCTTTAAAATATCAGTTTTAAGTAAATTATGAGAAGAAAAAAAACACATAATATTTTGTGTATGGTCACTTTCTTACAATGCCAGATTTAGTACAAAAAGCAAAGAGATAACATTTAAAATACCCCTTATATATCTTAGGAGAACGCTGAATATTTAACTGACACAGAAATAAAATGGTAAAAGGCCAGAAGTACCTGATATTTGGGAGCAGAAGAAAAATAAGCTTGATTTAAGAGAAATTTAAGTATACGCCTGCTCTCAAAAATTAACATTACATGATTTTTATTTGTGTGGATGTAGGGGAAAGTGGCTCTCCAAAAATGTGGAAGAAAAGATTTTTTTAAAAAAGAAGGTTTTAAAGGTTACAAATAAAACAAAAGCATGAAACTAATGTTAAATCCCTGATAATATTTTTGAAAGCTAAACTAGATTTAAGGGGATAAAAGAAAAAAACACACTGATAAGTATGATGATGAGTTTAATATTACAAAAATAATTATTATTAAGAGCTTTGAGTATGCTATTCTGTGTATTGAGTATTTAAGGTGTATCATGCCATTTCATCCTTTCAATAACCCTGTAAGGTAGGTGCGTTTATCAACATCATTCAAGTGAAAAATATGGGGAAAGAATAAGTAATTTATCAATGTGTAGTTAGCAAATGTTCAATAAAAACAGATCTCTGATTCCAAAGCCCACTTGGTTAAGACTAAGCTGTATTGCCCCCCATCTAATTAAATTACTCAATTTGCATAGAAGGAAGCCAAATCTATGATAAAAATGAGTTTTGAAAATTAAATAAATTAATTTTGACTATTATTTTAGAAAAATGCAAAGATAATTACCATTGATAAGAACAATAATTACCATTTGATAATAAAATCAAAATGTGTAAACTATCTTCAAATTTATAGAGGTAAACAGCAACCAAAAAGAGCATATAACAAAACATACAAAATTAATGAAAGAATGTAAGATAGTCAAAGATAAAATATAACATAAAGCAACAAAAAATAAAATTTTAGTGGTATATCAATTACAATATTTGTTTAAATAAATGTAAATTGCTTAAAATCTCTTAAATTCCAAGAATTTTAAATTTGGTAAATTTATTTAACTCAAAGTTGCTTGTAAGAGATACAATTAAAACATACAGGACATTAAAAAGTTACAGAAAATTTTTGGGGGGCAACTTTAATAAGAGAAAAATTCTGCAAAAGTTTTTTTTTTTTTTTTTTTTTGTGGTATGCGGGCCTCACTGTTGTGGCCTCTCCCGTTGCCGCGCAGGCTCAGTGGCCATGGCTCACAGGCCCAGCCGCTCCGCGGCATGTGGGATCTTCCCGGACCGGGGCACGAACCCACGTCCCCTGAATCGGCAGGCAGACTCTCAACTACTGCGCCACCAGGGAAGCCCGTGCAAAAGTATTTTTATAAAACATTGTCAAAGGATAAGTGATTAAACAAAGAACATTGTTTTGTAAAACTTACAGAAACCCAACGATAATATAACATTTGTACAAAGTTATGTACTATATACAATGGAATATTACTCAGCCATAAAAAGAAATGAAATTGAGTTATTTGTAGTGAGATGGATGGACCTAGAGTCTGTCGTACAGAGTGAAGTAAGTCAGAAAGAGAAAAACAAATACCATATGCTAATACATATATATGGAATCTAAAAAAAAAAAAAAAAGGTTCTGAAGAACCTAGGGGCAGGACAGAAATAAAGACGCAGACGTAGAGAATGGACTTGAGGATATGGGGAGGGGGAAGGGTAAGCTGGGAAGAAGTGAGAGAGTAGCATGGACATATATACACCACCAAATGTAAAATAGCTAGTGGGGAGCAGCCGCATAGCACAGGGAGATCAGCTCGGTGCTTTGTGACCATCTAGTGGGGTGGGATAGGGAGAGTGGGAGGGAGACACAAGAGGGAGGAGATATGGGAATATATGTATACATATAGCTGATTCACTTTGTTATACAGCGGGAACTAACGCACCATTGTAAAGCAATTATACTCCAATAAAGATGTTAAAAAAAAAAAACTTTATGGACTTAATAATAGGACCCAAGCAAATTTTAAAATTAGAAAACTTTTAATAATAAGATAAATTGATAGAAACTAATTTCTTAGAGATTTTAATAAGTTCCTATATAGTTTTGAAAGATTAATAAGTTAGAATGATAAAATTATAAATATCTAAGTGAATATAAGAATAAAATGAATTTAAGAATTTAGGTATATTTCCAAATGGGTTCTTGAATATTTTTTAATAATAATAATTTGAGATCTCCTATTGATAGTTTTTATGTCAGGAAATTGGAAAGTCAAATAGAGTAAAAAGAAAAAGAAAACAGAGCAAATATATACTGTAATTTAAGGAAATAGCTATTTTCATACTAAATACAGATTACTAAATACATATTGTTTATGTTTACGGTAAGAAAAGAAACACAGTTCATTCTGAATAGAATATTCTCAGAGCATCATATTTTTCACTATTGGTATGTTTCATCTCCTGTCTGTCTCCAAAATAATGAGACTTTAGCTTGACTTTTTAATATAATCTAATATAGGATAATGGAGAATAGTTATAATGAAGGCAGTCTAAAAGTAGCTGAAGTTATAAATCTCATCAGTTCCTTGATATAAATGTATTGCCTTTTCATATTTTGTCCTTGACAGAAAGAAAAGCAAAGTAAGTTTATTGTTTCCATTGCTTAAGGAATATGTTAGGATGTAGTTGTTATTTTTTGTTCTCTACAAGTTAATAGAAATTAAGATCCCTCTTGTGCCCTAAAGGTATTATAAGAAGTTGTAGACTGGTTTGATAAGCAAACTTATGCTTTTAAATTTAATCATCAATTAACAATCTATACAAATCTAGGCTGAGAATCTATTATACATTTTCAGATTTATAATTTTAGGAGAATCAAAACACTCAAATGTATATAATTCGTACTCAACTTCAATCCTAATCACTAACTGAGTCAATATTATTCCAATGGATTTTGACAAGTTGTATACTAGGTTACACACCAGTTAAAACTCTAATGACTCAATGTAATAATAACTAATTCATGTTCACCAGCTCTTGGGTCTTCTGCAAAAGACTTGCATTTGGGAGAACAAAAAGAGTTGGTGTCCACTCCAAAGAGAAGAGCAGCATTTTGGGGTCAGAGTAGTGCAGGGCTGTGCAGGGTCGGGACACCCAAGTATGAGGCCTCGGCGTCATGCTGGGCATTTGGTCTGGCAAGTCTCAGAGCTTGGCTGGATTCCCAGAGCTTCATCTTTAAAGCAAAGAAATGTGTCGCCCCCTGGATCACCCTAAGATCCTTCCACTCCTAATACTCAGTTATCCTACGAATCACTTAGTTATTCTGAGATTTCCAGGAGCAGTCTGGGGACTCAGAACAAGAGATTTACTCATCCCTGCAATATTATGAAAACAAACACAGAATTTGGGAAAGCCTATCGTGAAGCGTTCCAGGGTCCCACCAGGGAGGGAAAGACAAGAATCTGGTTGGCACATTTTCTGCTCCCAGTCAGGACTGTGAGTGTGCAGGTGGCCCACTGTCACTGAGGCAAAGTGGACAGAGAAGGCCTGGGGCACCATGGCGATGGGACCATCAGGGGGACGGGACCACGTACAAACGGGTTAGTCCAAGGCAGGAGGCAAGGAGACTTCATGCAGATGTTTATCTGATACGAGTCCCAGGCGGTAACTGATCACACTTGTGTTTCTGGTTCTTTTTCTCCTTCATCATTTTCTTATATTTTCATTTTTATTATATTTGATCACTATCTGCATCTCTTCTATGAGCTTTCATAGTCCTATACTGACTGATAGCCTTTCAGAAGGTCAACAGGGAGACGCGGGAAGGAGGAGATGTGGGGATGTATGTATATGTACAGCTGATTCACTTTGTTATAAAGCAGAAAATAACACACAACTATAAAGCAATTATACTCCAATAAAGAGGTTAAAAAAGTACATTGGTAAGGAGAGACAAAATAGGGGTAGGGGAATAAGAAGCACTAACTACTGTATATAAAATGAATAAGCTACAAGTATATATTGTACAGCAAAGGGAATAGAGCCAATATTTTATAATAACTATAAACGGAGTATAACTTTAAAAATTGTGAATCACTGAAACTTATATAATAAGTCAATAAATATACCTCAATAAAATATACTAATAAACAATAATAAAAGTTTAGAGAAAGTATTAAAAAAGTACAGTGGTAAGGAAGTAGATTGGCCTCATATATAAAGTGACTCTTTTAAAGCTTGTGTTATTAAATGTAATGGGGAATTTAACTGGTAAGATTTTAATGTCTTCAAATATCTTATTCTACTTTTTCATTTTTCAAAATTTCTCTCAGACTTCTAAGATTTAAAAACAAAAAGGTTTTGTAACACATAGTGAAAAATACATTTCTGTGATATCTTTGTAAGATTATTTCATGATGCTTTAATCTGAGCCCTCTTTGGAGGAAACAAATATGGATTTAAATTATGGAAGAGTTCTCTGGTTACTGTTTCCTGAAGGACTGAAAAAGCTAATGGTACAAGGGTACCCTAAAACTCTTAAGGCATCCCCAAAGAGCTCTTGTTCATTAAGCCTTAGTGAATTCTTCAACATGCAGCCCCTCTTTTCCTGACTTTCTTTATTCAGCAAAACCAAGAATGTGACCCCCCAAAATTTTAAAACAAAATTAACATGCTATATACTCATCAAAAAAAAAAAAAAAACTAATTCAAAGAAATTTTGTGTTATATCTATCCCCCCTCCTTCCAATGGCAGAAATCTTTTTCAGATCATGTCATTCCTGTTTAACTTCTTGATCAAAAGATGGAGACCTACAATCACAGCATCTTCTGACATATTTAAAAGGAATCTATCACCATCCCTTTGTCTAAGAAACACTTATTAAGATTTTATGTCTTTGTTGCTTGTGTGGTCAACACAGTTCATAATGTTGATGAGAGGTTATCCTCATTTCATGAATATTTTTTCAGGGTTTACCAAGTACTGTAATTAACCTTATTTGTTCATTACATTAGTCTTTTTGAAGCTAAAAGTACAGGGGAGAAATCCACATGTAACCAGCCAACTACAAAGCAACACAGCTCATCATTTGATAGAAGACTGACTGAGAAGTCACATGAGGGGCATGGAGGTGCACAGAGGAGGTGTACTAGACATGGGGGTACTGATGGGCTTTGATTTACCAAGTCTTGTTGATATAAAGTTGGCTTATAATAGCTGGCCTGCAAGGTTCTCTTTCAAATTTTTGATCTTCTCACAGACTCACATTCTTTGCATTATTCCATGGACCCAGACTTCTTTAACCTAAACGGCTGTTTTACAAAGTGAGCACAATCTGACTGGGTGAGTTCAAGTGTATGTATCCCAATATATCCATTTAGAGAAATGGAAAACACAGGACCTTCTGATTATGGTGGATTAAAAATATTTCCATGTAAACAATTCTCTAGTTACTGAGTTGTTGTTGTTGTTTTCTCACCTATTCCTCTCACTGGCCTCTGTAAACATTTATTTGACTTTCCATTTACACTACCATTTTAAATTAAAATCTGTACTACTAATGAAAATCCCATAAATGTGCATTTCATTGTTTTGGTGAACTTTTTGCAATGTTTCACATAAGTTGTAACTTCTTGATTGTGTAGCCTTATGATCTGTTGTGTGTGTTTGTTTATTTTTGTATATAACACCACTTATATAGGTACAGGAGAGAGGGGTGCTATATAACATGGCAGAATCTTAAATGGTGGTGGTGGTGATAGCAACTAATATTATTTAAGGGTTTATTATGTGCCAGACTCTGTGGTAAGCACTTAGAAAATATTATATATTTACTTTCACGATAACCTTTAAAGGTAGCTGCCATTTTATTTTATTTTTTTTTTTACAAAAGAGGAAATGAAAGTAGAGAGGGGCTGAGTACATTTTCCAAGGTGGTAAATTCCAGAGCGTGCATGCACCTGGGGTCTGTGGGATTCCAAGGTCTTATGTTCTGATCCCTCTGCAGTATCACTCCTATCCAGTATTTCCCTCTTCAGTAAAATGTAAGAGAAAAGAGAAGTGCCAACAAAATATGTCTCTGAAAACACACCTAGGCTGCCTGCTCATGTGCATCTTGGTTACCTGTAAAGACCCTGTTGAAGATGTTTCCCTACCACATTCTCAACCTCAAGAAGGAAAAGCTGACCTTCTCCCAGTCATTGGCTCTGGCTACTGTCCCTTTCTTCCCTTTCCTGGTTCACTAATCCCTCTTATCTTTTTGTTATTCACGTCAATGCCCCATCCTCACATGACTGCACAGGTAAATTTGCCACTCTGATCTCCAGTCTCACACTCTCCAGCAAGAGACCCTGCAGCACTTCTCAAAGAGGGGCACTTACTGACCAGGGAGGTCCCCCCTTCTGTCCACTGGACAATGGGAATAATATGCAGGGCTGATGGCTGAATTCAGAGAACATAAAAATACCATCAGTTTCCATTCCCTTCTTTTCATTTTTAAAAATATCTGAAATCCTTATTCTGAAACATTTAAAATATACCTACATCCAGTGAATAGATCCAACTTGGCTTGATATGAAAATAAATGAAAGGTATGCCACATGTCTTACAATAACAAGAAAATCTGTCTCTGCTGTAAAAGCTCTTCGAATCTATGGAGCAAATGACCTCTTTAAGTAAAGCTTCAGATTCCCCAAAGTGAAGCACTCCCAGGGGAGAGCAGTCATCAAATTCCCTGAAGTGACATCTCCATAGATCTGCCAATGTGTGATGGCAACAAGCGATTTAATTGCTGAATAGGCTCTCCTTCCCTAAGGTCCCTTTGTGAAACTGTATGAAAAAATTCTCTTCAAATTTATTCCTGAAATGTGTCATCACTGCACATCTTTTCATTATTTTCATATAAGCCAAGAGATGGATTCTTTTCCAAATGTATTTATTTGGGTAAGGTCCTGGGAGCCATTTTTTTTCTTTCCTTTTTCTTTTTTTAAATCAACTTTGATGCTAGTTTCCTTTGAAAAACAAAACAAAAATGCACCAATCTTTTTTAGAATCAAACTTACCTGCTTGTGTGCATACTCTTCATAATTGAGTATCTGTTCTTCTTTAGCTCTAGGTGAATCTTTTCTCTCTTTTCCACTCTCCTGCTTTCTTCTCTCTCTTTCTCTCCCTGTGTCCCTCCCACCCTCTCTTCTCTCCCTCTCTTTCTGTCTCCATTCAACATATTTACTATGTGGATACTCTGATCCAAACCCTGGAGAGGATATTAGATATACTAATAATAGCTGATGTAAAAAAGAAGATTCTAAGCATTTTAATGTATACTTATTTATATTTAATTTACATAACCATCATACAAAGTCAGTACTATTATTCCCGTCTAAAAATAAAGAAATTGAAACACTGAGAGGTTGAATAAACTGCCTAAATTCACATGGCTGAAAAGAGACAGAGTGAAGAAGACATGAACCCAGGATGTTTCCCTACAGAGACTGTACCCATAAATATGACACTCTTTTGCTAGTATTACAAACACCCAGGGAGAATGAAAGAAAACTGACATGAGTTACTTCGAAAGTTCTCTCAGATTATTCTCATGATTAGGGTTACCAGTTAAAATACAGGACAATCAGTTAAATTTCAATGTCAGATAAACAATACATTTTTATAGTGTAAGTATATCCTGAATATAGCATGAGACATACACTAAAATTTTTTCCAACATTTATCTGAAATTCAAATTTAACTGTGTCCTTTTTGTTTGTTTTTGGCTAAATCTGACAACATGGCAGTTGTGAGAGGCAATTATTATTTTTATATTACATCTATTTTTATATATTTTAACTTACATTACATATATTATATATAAAGAGTGAGACTCAGAGTTTCCATGGCCATACACCTAGCAAGTGGTAGAGTAAAATCCTTATCTCTGGCTTCAACACACTGTGCCACTGTAATAAATTCATTCAGCTTTATGGAGACATAATTTAATGGTTCAACCCACAGACACACAGCAGCATTTAACGGAGAAAACTAATGACATTACACTGCTAAGTTGGTTATGGAAGTGATCATTTCCACTTTCCAAAACATCTCCAAAGTGCTCTATTAAAAGACTCAGCAATCCCCACTTCCAGGAATTCAAAGATATATTCTCGTAAGTGAATGACAGAACAATTTATAGGCACTGAAGTTTATTATTCAAAATGCTGAAAAATGAACCAGCATATATTTCATAGAAGTTGGGATGCTTGGTGTCAGGAAGTAAATAACCAAACAAAGGTCTTTCCTTCCTTCCGAGTCACAAAATCAAGTTCAATGAGAGGAACTTTGTCCTATGTTGTAGTCCACACATACAGTGCTGTGTGGTCCCATTACTGATAATCTCCTAAATTATTTAAATAGCCGTATTTTTCAAGAAAACCCTGGAAGCCTTTCTTCTTAAACTCTTTAAAGAAATGCATGGGAATGAATTTCATCTTCAGGGACTCACACTTGAGCAAAGCCGAGCCAAGCCAGACATTTCTTCAACATAAGCTGCCTGGGAGAAGACTGACACATAATAGGGTCTTTAAGTAACCTTATAAGGATAAGGGCCTGGGTTTACCCTTTATCAGCTGTTACTATTATTACTACAACTACTCTTACTATTTATGAATGAGTGAATGCACGAACAAATAAAATGATTATTAGTCAGTGAATAAACAACTGAATCATATATATATATATAGACATAATAATAAATGTATATATATTTCTTTTATACATTATTTGATCATTATATATCATTTAAACCACTTAATCATATATATAATGTAAACACCATTTAATCATATATATAATGATTTGATCATATATAAATACATATATCCTGTATATATATATATATATGTATACATACATACATACACACATACATACTATTTATTACTGTTGAAATTGTCTTTGCCTCAAACATTTCTAAACCCCACAGCACGTGATAAAAGTAAGCTGTCTTATTCCTGCTCTGTACTCTCATTTCTCAAAAATGTCCCTGCAAACCCAGTTTAGGATGTAATTTAGAAAAAAACTGGCTGAGCAGTGGAGAGAGTTTTTCCCCTCCTTTTAAGGAACTACCAGTAATCAATTCAACCTACTGAAGACAGGCTTCTGGTCCTGACCCACCGAAACAACAGGCTAAGTAGGAGGAGTTCTTGCCTATTTCCTGGGGGAGGAAACAGAGATACAGACTGCAGCAAACCAAAGAATAAACATCAGAAGCCTTCCCATACCCAGAACTCCTGAAAGCAATATTTAAGTTCAGGGTTTTGGTGATAGAGGTTATGATGATCGAGTTTTGCTGAAGGAGATGATTGGGTTCTGAATGTGTCAAAGGAACAACTTTCCTAATAATGAGACCTGGGTAGAATTTATCTCATCTTAGGTTATCAACAAAAGGACACTGGATGGATTGCCCAGTGTATTAAAATGTGTCAAAAATCAGCTGTGTGTTAAGCAACTTACTGAATTTCATTGGGCCTAAGTCACTACTCTATGGCAAGATGGATATGGTAAAGAACTGTTCATTTTACTTCTGGCTGTGACAATCGAAACTTAAGTGCTGAGAGATTTTCTGTATTAGGAGAAAAATGGGCTCCTTCCAACCCAAGAGCGTGTGCCCCAGCATCTGTCCTTAACCAACATCCTCCAAATTCTCCCTCTGTGCTCTAGTTGCCTGCCATTCACTTGTCTTTCTCTCTAGAGCACAAATTCCTTGAGTAGAGTGACTGGACATTGTTTATCATTGTCTGAAAAGTGTCTAATATGTAGCATGTAGTAGTTGCTCAATAAATGTTAAATAAGTAACTGATTGGAAGAAGAGGGTGAAGCAGCAGATTAGCCTGTGAGTCCAATCTGTGTCTTCTGCATGACTGGTTCCTGGGATTCTGCCTTGTCCATGAGACCCTATCCAACTCACTGATTTCAGTTCTTTCAAAGCTACCAACCTCTGGCCTCATAACCCTGCTCTTCCTATAATGTAGAACCCTGAACCTGATGAAATTCCCATTGGAGACCATTTTTGTGAGGAACATTCATTTACTCAAAATTTCATCCCAAACAGACTACATGCCAGGCATTATTCTCTGTGCTGGGAATGTGTACTTAATAAGATAGATTAGACCAGGTTCGAGCTCTCCCTAATCTTAATTTCTAGTGAGGGAGAAAGACAGCTGTCAAACAGTTACACACTTGAACAAGATGTTTCTGATAAGGGTGAGTATTCTAAAGAAACAAAACTAGATGAGGTGAGAAAAGGGGGAGAGAGAATATCAGAGTGTGTTGTGGACTCTAAAATAGTTGCAACCATGGGAGACAAAGAAAGGATTCTCTTTGGTTATATGTCTAAACCCATATGGTCATCGCCTATAAACCCATCTTGTAGTATTGTTTTAATCCTTCCTTTATCTCCCATGTATATTGTCTCATCCCCCTTCCAACTGATGGTATTTCTGTTGCTACTGTGTTTTCCAGATCCTATAAGGCATTCCTCTCTGGAAACATTTTTTTGTTTTTCAGGACACAGTTTTTAGAGACCCTTCATAAGTTTTGTTATAATACAGTGTTCTTAGCTTCTCCTACCCTGATGCCATTGCTCTCTGAATGGGAAACATTTCTTTTTTCCAGGCTTAAATTGCCTGAGTTTGACTTGCCATCTGGTGCTGGTAAAGTTGGGAATTACATGTCCTCCTGAAAGCATGCATACACTGTCCTCAAACCAGGGGGAAATGCTGGATTGCGAACCCTCCTCCCTTTGACTTTGCTGGCACAGGTCCACAAATATTATTCCAAGCAGATTTATTTCTCTCATTCTTTTCCAGCCCATCCAGCCCATCCTATTATTTCAATCTTTTATTTTCTTTTTTCCCTCAACAGCTGCAGTTGGGCTTATGACTATGTTTCTTTCATTAAAAGCCTATACTTAGCAAAACCTGAGGTTCTTTGTAATTAGCATGTTGCCTACAATGTGGAGGAATGCTGTGGTTAAGGCATGTGTCTTTTATAAAGAAAATTTTCTATTGTAAACTGCTTATTTTTCTAATTTCTTTTAAGGATTAAAAAAATAATTTTCCCAGTATGGCAGGTCAAAAAGATGAGTTTTTCTTAAGGAAATTAGTGAACACGGAGAGAGAGGGTCCATACTATTCTGCCAATGTCTTTCTTCATTGAGTCTAAAAGAAGTTTAGAATTGGTTTTGTCCTCATTTGCCTTGCTTCCTCATGAAAGTAGTCTTTATTTGGCTTGAAGAAGCTGGGAACTGGATATCTTTTTAATCTTTAAAACTATTTTGACAATGATAAGCAGCCTCTTCCAGGTGGACTGTAGAAATCTCTTTTTCTGATAGTTAAGGTGTTATAAGGGGAGTACAACACTGGAAACTCCAGAAGAATCCCCGTGGTACATCCAGGGACATCCTTCGGGTATTTTTTTTTTTTTTTACTTAAAATAACAAAGGTTTATTTCTTGCTCATGGTTCATATTCATCACAGATCATTAGAAAGTTCTGTTCAACATAATCATTCAGGGGTGCAGTCTAATAGACAGCTAGTCTCCATGTAAGATAAAGAAGGCTCTGGAGGTCTTACATGGGTACTTAAATGCTCTAGAAGTGGCATCTCTTCTTCTGCTCACCCCACCCAACCAACTGACAGCAAGTAAGGATAATGCCACCGGAACTGGGGAGAGAATTAGATTCTGGAGGAGATAGCTATCACAATATTTATTTTTCTTACACTGAATTTTATCTTTGTTTAAGGTATTTTAAAGGGACTCTGTCACTAACTATTTGTGAACTAAACAAGCACCCCATAAAGGCAAAGCAACAGAGTAGTTACAAGCTTAGACTCTGGGTCTGGACTGCCTGGGCTGCCTGGGTTCAAATCCTAGCTCTGCTGCTTATCATGGAGCTTTAGGCAAGATACTTAACCTTGCTGGGTCTAGTTTCCCCATTTGTAAAATGGGAGTTATTAAAATAAAATGTACCTCATGATATTATTATGAGATCAAATGAGTTAAATATAGGAAACTATGCCGGACACATAAGTGCCAGACAAGTGATATTGTTACAGCATCATTCAAACATATAATTAGTGTTCTTGTATCAAGTTCTGTTTTTATGGGGTATACAAACTAAGAACTACCCAAAGGCAGGCAGCAATGTTGCACTGAGTCAATTTACTCATTATACATCTCTAATAAAACCTGATGTCCTCATCCGTGACTTAGTCATTGTCAGTGGGGAACTCTCTGGCATTTTCTGAGCCTCAGTTATAAAGTGAGGAAGCGGCACAGACTGGACAAGGATGCTACAGGCACACAAATATTTCACTCATCCTGCTCATCTCATCCTCAGTCCATAGCAGACATTATTAATGGAGCAAGGCACTCTCTCTTGCAGGATCTGACACTCTCTGCAGAGCCAGGACATAGTCTCAGGCTCCTTTTCAAATTCCTGTCTATGGAATCTGGCCTACATCAGTTCTAAGGTTCCTTCTAGCTTCAAAATCTACAAATCTAAGATGATAACTGGAACTTGAAAACACAGTTCCAGTTGATCTCATTGGAAAATTATAGCACAAGGATTTACTATGATTGCCAGGTCAATTTGACTAGTGCTCATAAGATCCAAAACCATCAGGCCCGCATTCAAGGTCATCTTGGATTGAAAGTTTGCTTCTCCCTTTGCTCTGCCATATGTAAGTAAGATTACCCGTGAACAATGAATACTTAAATTCTATAATAACTATTGATGGAAGCTTTCTGCCTTCTGAGGTAGCACATTAAATCTTTGGATAAGTCTATCTATTAAAGCATTCTTTCTTGTATTAGGACCAATTAACTTCTGTTACTCCTTAATCTGCCTGCTAGTTTAATATCAACTATAACTGAATTTACACATAGTTGTAGCCAGTTCTTTTTTTTTCCAGTCTGGTTTTTCATCACTGAATTAACCATCCACAGGCCTTTAAATATTCTGCCAGTGGGTAGGAATTTTTCAATCCTTTCCTTTTCAGTTGCCCTACTATGGATACCATCTAATTTGTTGACTGGTATCCTCTAAAGCTTTCATTTCATGTCTCTCTTTTTTACACTCGATAAATATCTCTTTTCCTCTTTTTGCCTCATTCTTACATAGACTGATTTGAAGAAATAAGACTGTGTCATTCACTTGGTTTCTTAAAAGAACAATTCAAACTGGTTTCTGGGAACATTTTCAAAATGTCAATTGAGAATCACAGAAAGCTATCTACAGATTATTACAATAAACCTGGGTCCAATCTAGCAGAAGTGTCTATTATGGGGGCATATTGGCATTGAAAAAGATTTGGGCACTTAGGCCTTCTCTCAAACACAAAGCCTTTCTGGATTCAATGCTCACTTGTAGTTGAAACACTGTGCTACTTTATAAAGGTGGTTCCGGGACCATCGATACTCATTCCCTTCCTTCTCTTGGAACTACCAGCAGAACCCGGGTTATTCATAAATGGAAAGAACAGGATTGTGCACATGTAAGTTAATATTGATATTACTACTAGTACTCTATTACTACTTCTACTACTGGTACCACTTCTCATTAAAGAGAACTTGCCCAACACAAGGTTGTATGTTGAGAGCTTAACACTGATGTCCTTATTTAATTTCCCAGTAATTGTGAGGCAAGTATCGTCATTCACCTCTACCATAAAACAAAACAAAAACCTAAGATCCCAAGGTAAGGTGAGTTTGGAATTTCACCTATAGTTATAGTTATTTGGCAAGGGAAATATTTTGACCAAATTTTACTGAGAAGGAGACATTGTTGCAAGCCAGTGTTTTAAATTATTGGCAACTAGCTTGAGTATATTTAATGAACTTTGGTCTGACTTCAGAGTCTGAGCTCAGCAGAGCTTCTAGCCACTACAGTACACTTTCTTCCATAAAATAAAACCAGTAGACTACTCAAAACTGCAAAAAGAGATAAGAGATTAAGGTAACTTTAGGGCTTAAATGCTGAGGTCACTGGGAAGTTCACAGTGCTTAACTAAGGCAGTGGGCCCAGTTAGATTTAGTCGATACTGAACTTTTCAGAGCATATATGGCAAAACTGCTTGAGTCCTTAGAGGGGAACTGAGCTGTTGTATTTACTCTTTGTTCTCTTCGATGATTAATTTGTCCTCGTCTTTCTATTTCATTGTAAGAGATCATTCCCCTCTCTGTGTTGCCACATAAAGATCTGTGCACACGTTGTTTAGAAATCTCCAAAGTTTGTAGATAATCATAGCTGCATACATTCATATATGCCTTCTGTATAATTATATTGACTTTGTGAGAATTCAGGCTTATTCCAAAAATAGAAGAAAATTCTACGTGCAAAGATACATTTCCCATGCATTCATATTGCAATTTTAATAAGGTTGAAAAAATTTTACTGCTTAAAAGATTTTTAACATGGTTGAACCTAGGACATTTCAAGAGGTTTCAAAGAAACCTGCATTATGTGTGCGTGTGTGTGTGAGAGAGAGCGAGAAAGAGATTAAAGTATCAGCTTGTGTGACATTTGCAGCACTTTCTAAAATAATGTCTTATCTTTCAAAATAAATCACAAGCAGGGACATCAAATGGGTTGATTGTTTTGACAATAAATACTAACTCAGCCACTATAACAGGAAAGTCAATTTTCCAATGACAGGAACCTGTGGACCATTAACATATGAGAGATAATTTTCAAGAAGCGCTCCAAGTTTACTTAGGTTCACTGGATTCTCTGGACCAGAAGGCATTTCTGGCGACCTTCAATATAGTGACTGTAACAATGAGGAAAAAATCAGCATCAACTTATGTTGATGATGATATTGGGATAGCACAGTGTTTTTGATGCAAGAAATAAGAGAGAAGGTCCTTTAGGGAGATCACTACTACATCATACCAGTAAAAAAATATCTCCTCTGCATGACTGTCTCATTCATGTGAGTTTCTCATTCAGAGAAGAGCCGATAAATTGATTTTTTTTCACTGTGGTTTCTCATTAACTTAACCAATAAAACCAAGGCAGACTTTAATGGTGATTTCATTGATCCAGTCCTGTTTTGTCACCATTAACCATCATTTACTGAGGCCCTGTATGAGAAAACTGAGCTAGACATTTCATACGACTGACAAGTTAAATAGAAAAGGAATCATGATCTCTGACATCCAGAAGAACAAGTGTGGAAACACTGGGGTTTATAACCACTAAAACTCATGTTTGAAGCTCAGCTCTGCCACTGCTTATTGCTTTCCGGGCCTCAGCTTACTCACTTGTCAAATGAGGAAAATTATACCCATCTCACAGGATGGTTGTGAGGATGAAGCGAACTCCTCAGTGTCATGTGTCTTGCTTCATTCCTGGCGTATTATGGGTTCTCAACAAGTGGTCACCTCCCACCTCCTTTTTTCTAAAGGGTTAATTTTCTACTAATTTAAGAGACAGAATAGATATAGAAAAGTAGAAAACAAGACAAAATGCTGAAAAATCTTAACTATTGAAGCTATAAAATAATTTATATAGGGAAAGAAAGAAATAAAATGTAACATGAGAATGACTCTAATGTATCAGAACCATGATCTTTGGAAACATTAAAGTTATTTCTAGAAGTATTCAAATTTTAATTTATATTTGAAATCCTAGTGAATCAAATTATTTTAAAGTACAAACTTATAATTCTTTATGAGAATTGAATAAAGTGTGCGTGTGTGTGTGTCTGTGTGTGTCTGTGTGTGTGTGTAAACTTTAATACCAAGAATCAATAATACCATAGGCAGGTCTGAGACTCAACAGGGCAGTAAACTTCTGAGCCAACACTCAGGCTATCTGTAAATGGACCTACTATTCTATACTGTGTTGAACCAAACAGATTTCATGATAGTAACAATAGTAATGACTTTCAGTTTATTTTTTCCTTTCTTCTTTTTGTTTGCAAATTTTAAGGACTTTGTATCTTGGGTATATGATTTTTGTCATCTTGACAAACAGAAGGTGAGGAATATTAACCTGATATTCT
Organism: Phocoena phocoena; assembly: GCF_963924675.1. Lineage (NCBI taxonomy): Eukaryota > Metazoa > Chordata > Mammalia > Artiodactyla > Phocoenidae > Phocoena > Phocoena phocoena. The sequence goes on along the minus strand of NC_089238.1, from coordinate 37,977,919 downwards.
ACTCAAATGCTATTATTTTGAGAACATAAATAGATGTAACTTTCAACTTAGTATCTAATAACTCTGTAATAGCAATTAGTATTCTCCAAAGACTGGTTGTGTGCTTATGTTTGTGTGTGCATATATGCAGTGCATATATTATTATTTGTATTAGTGCCATTTGACATGTGAGCAATCTGGAAATCAGAATGTGGGTATTTTGGCAAAGATCACACAGCCAAACTGTCTCATGATACTTTCATATACTGTTCTGTTTTTGCTTGCTTTTGAAGATGATAACCTGTTGAGGGCCATTCTTTTTTAGCTTGATTTATTCCATGAATGTTATCTGTAACAGGCATGGTTTCATCAATCATAGATTTATTCACTAGTAATTATAATAGCTTAAAATATAATGCAATGTTTCCAATCTGATTAGCACCAACGCAATTACAACCCACTAATAAATATATCAGGATTTCTTTAGGTATCAATTGGCTGTCTAAACTCTAAGAAGGACACATAACCATAGGCCTATCTATGTCCATTTGCTAATCCACTGGACACAAAACCTAGCCTTTTTTTTTTTTAACATCTTTATTGGAGTATAATTCCCTTTTAATACCATTTTCATGCAAATGTCAATCACAAGATAATGAAACACCAAACCCTTTGTTGAATTCCTATTCTGTGAACCTTGTCTTAAAAACTTCACTTTTACTATCTTTAATTTAAAGGGCAAAATTGTACAGGAGGAACTGTCACTTCTCTGTATATTCCAGATGAAGATATTTAAGGGCTCACAGAAATTAATAACCTTACCAAAAGATAAACAGTCAGTGGATAAATAGGTTTTAAACTCAGATCTCTGGACTAAAATTCATGTATTCTCCTTCCTTAACTGCATCCTGCTACATAGTAAACAAAGTAAGTCTCCTATTGGTTGTCATCAAGCTATAGTTTCAAAGCTGAATTCATTTTTTTGACTCATCATCAACTGAGTGGCCCAGGCATTTTCTTTCCCTTGTTCTGCACTTCAGCAGCAGACACAATTAATAATCCACAAATAATCTTGTGATCCTAGAGAGCACTACTATTTTTAAGAAGCACACTTAATTAATCTCCTCTAAAATACTGGAGTATTAATAAAGGAAAATAAACGCATCTCAGTTTAGGTCAGATTTTGTGTGTATGTGTGTTTCCTAAAAAGGAGCATAATTATAGTCTCTGTTTTGTTCCTAAAGGAAATCTTAAATTTGCAAATGCTCAATTTTTGACATGTATTAAATTTTTCTTTATGTCTGACAAAATCTTACAGTTGAACATAAGGTTCATTTTGGTTTTATCTAATTATCATTCAGGTGATGAGACAATTCCACAGAGATGAGAAGAATATACTAAGCAAAAAGCTAAAGGCAGTTTTAAATACTGATTCCAAGCTAAATCTTAGTAAAAGACAATTTTGCCTTTTGATAGTAGAACTAGCAGTTTAGTCGAATCTCTATCTAAATAGAAATTTAATAGTGGTTATTTCATGCTCATATGGTCAGGTTTTGGGTCCAATTTGTCTGTGATGAGTTAGAGTAACTGATACGCTAATCACTGTTAGTTAATTAAAAGTGGAGTTTCCATTTAGTTACAAAGTACATTAGTGTGCTGAGCATATCACATGCTAGATGACCTGATTCACATATTTGAACTCCTAAAATGAGAAGGAGGTGGTAGAAAATCTACTTGATATGCTGCCAGAAGTGTCACTAAGTTGCTTCTAGAAACAGCTTTGGCTTGATGATCAGAAACACTGGGTTCTATTCCTTGTTCTCCTGCTGTTTTGCTCTGACCCTTGAGTTTTGTCTCTTAAACCCTCAATGACTCAATTTTCCAAGAACAAAGGATGGAATAGAATTAAATAATGCTGAGGCCCACTTTCTTGTGCTTCTGTGGCCAAGATTCAAAAGTAATTCCGGGGTTTGACGCTCTGCTCAGCCACTTTCTAGCTCTGCGATCTTGGGAAAAATGTTTAACCTCTCTGATCTTCATTAAATAGGATGACATGAGGACAAGTTTGGTACCCACATGGCACTGGTGCTCAACTACAGGTCATGACTGTGATGAAGAAAGAAAAAGATGATGATGTGGTCATGAGACATAAGAAGAAGGGGGAGCAGCAGGCTAAGAAGCTGGAGAAGAAGGAGAGGAAACAGTATTCAAGAGGAAGAAAGAAAGAAATGCTAGAGTTTATGTATTTTACTGATATTGTAACATTATCTTATAGAGCTCCTGAAAATGTAAGTAAATGTAAAATAAGAAAAAAATCCACAAATGTAGGCACTGAAACATAATCTAGTGAAGCTTTTCTCAAAACCTTATCCACTGGGTTCTGTCAGCAAGTGTCAGTCAAATACATATTTCATGGTTGACTAAGTTTTGGGAAAAGATCAGTGAAACAAAAAGATCTATAGAAAGTAGGGCCTCCCAGAACTTTCTGAATATTAGTGTACACAGTGACTCCTCAAGACCGTTTCTTTGAAATTTATTTTCTTTTATTTTTTAAAAAACTTTTTTAAGAGCAGGTAGAAGCAGGCAGAGGTTTAGATATTGTACAGGCCTAGTGCTCTGTGGAACAAACTTTAGCAAAAGTTAGAATGATGAAAATAAGTGAAGGATTGGATCTTAGAAACCTGATTAAAATCTCACTCCCGTTACTTAACCATGTCACTTAACCAAGCTAATCCTTTGGTGACTATAAGTGATGATCCCATCTTGAAAGATTGTTTCCAGAACTAGGATCAACACAGGTAATGATATCAGCATGTGATACAGACTGAATAAACTGATAGTAGTAATATGATAGATTCCAGGCACACTTCTTTTGTTGAAGCCCAAAAGAGAAAAAAATTGTGCATCTTCCCCCATTCTCCATTTGAAATCCATTTGTTATGAAAAACATCAAAGACTGATTCCCATATGTGGAACACTGTGGAAGCAATTTGTTGTTAATTGCTTCCTTCTTGAAACAGAATTAGAGGAAAATGGGATGGAAAGTTTTGATTCCTCTAAAGAAGGAATCTGAAATAAGATTGAGGGGGTAAGCAGAATACACATTCTGAGGTTAATGCTATTAGAAGTTAACTAATTCTTTCTGGAAGAGGGATATCATTTGCAGTAAAGCATCTGCCAACCGTTGTAAGATATCAGAGTAGCTGGACCTGTCATTGAAATAAACCAATGCAAACAGGCCTTTTCCTGCAGGGGGCATAATTAAAACCAGAGCTATTTTCACAGGTAATCCATTTATAAATCATGGTAATAAAATGGCCATCATGACAGCAGCTCAGTGACATTTTTTCACAAGCTCAGCTGTATCCAAGCAACCAAAATGTCTTAACTCAGATGAGAAGAAAGGCAGGCTGGGGTCCCAGGAGTCAGGGAGCAAGAGCCCACTGTCTGGTTCTCTTTTCCCGTAAGAGAATGTGATGAGTTGATGGCTAAAGGGGCTTTATGCGGTCTTGGTTACTGCAGTTCACTTTATTTCCATGTCAGAATGACTGGACAATCAAGACTTTAGGTGTTCTCAACTCTTTCCTCATTCTAGGAACTGATAAATGGGGAACCTCTAAGGCCCATTATATCCACATCCAATTTTGATCCATACCTTGCTATGAGAGATTCAACTGATCAGCAGGAGCTGGAGAGAGAATAACATATGGCAGAAATCCAGGTATCCTCTACTCAGCTGTTTACATGTGTAATTGCAAATCGACAGTGGCTGCGATATTACTGAGAAGAGGTTCTAATAATCATCGTTACAGCAACTATCATGCACTGTAATGCTAGGAAAGTGTGTCTCTTTCCCCCAGAGGAGAGACAAGAACTCTCTTTTCACTGCTTTGGGATTTTTCTATGCAACCCATCCTTGTAACCTTCTGACAACTGAGCTGTCCAAACTCAGCAGGGATTTAAATATTTAAAATAAAAATAAATCTTATCAAAGTTTTTTTTAAGCACTATAGCACAAACAAATTTGTATAAATCCCAATAATGACCTGCTTTCATGGAAAGACCAAATATTATGGATTGTTAAACATACATTTAAAGATATTTGTGTCTACATGTGTGTACATATGCGCATGTGTTAAATGAGACTTATCTTCACCATCTGTCAATGCAGAGTAATAATCCTCTCAGAGCTAAATGAGATGAGGGTGAAAGCATGGAAGGCAAAGTACTATGTTCAGGGAAACTCTTTATTATTAGCATTATTGCTATGAACGATGCTGCTAATATTCCCATGGATTCCTTTATCCTCTCCTTCTTCATAAACTTTATTGAGGAATAGCTGAAAAATGTAATTCTATATATTTAAAGTGTGCAAGGTGATGATTTAAGATACGTACACACTGTGGAATGATTATCGATATCAAGATATTTAACACATCCATCACCTCACATAGTTAACTTCTTTTGCATGTGGTGAGAATGTTTAAGATTTACTTTTGTGTACCCATTCCAAGTGTGCTTTCATTGAAAACTGCTAGGCCTATACTTCTAGGTAAGAAGCTTTCCCTCAGGCTGTCTGCAGTCACCTCCTCTCAGTAGAGGGAGAACTTCAAATGACTGGGGGCAGCCTTCTACCAATAATCCTGAAGACAGCCAGTTTTCTTGAGGTTTGTTTGGGACAATTCTAATTTTTCTAGGGAGCCAGATTACCTGCACATCAATATGTAATCCATGCTCCCCTGTGGGACTGAGCCAACATTTCCTTCCCTGGGACTCTGCTTGATACCACACCCTGTGTGGTCTCCTTTTGCCCCCACTCCCAACTTTCCTACTATGTTTTCCTGAAAATTCTTCCAGATTAAATTACACTCCCTTGAACGTTTGCTTCTGAGGAACCCAGCTTGCATATCTAGAAAAGAGATGGAAGTAGTTAGGACCTGAGTGGGGACTGGACTCAAGAGAGGCTCCCAAGGACTTACAGTATTTCCTGTATAAAACCTAGGAATCATCAAGTAGCCAGAAACACAATCCAGGTGAAAGTGTTTCACCAGGAGATGGCTATATGGCTAGAGACCATGAACTGGAAAGGAATAACTACATTGACTAAAATATTAATAATTCACAATTGTAATAACATCCACAATTGATTGAGTCTTTGTGTTAGGTGCTGTACCAAGAGCTCTAGTGCATTTTCCCCCTCATTCAGTGCATGCAGCACTGAGGTAGGAGCTATTATATTTTCTATTTTACAGATGTGGAAACAGAGGCTTAAGAATGTTTTGTGGGACTTCCCTGGTAGTCCAGTGGTTACGACTCCACGCTCCCAATGCAGAGGGCATGGGTTCAATCCCTAGTCGGGGAACTAAGATCCCATGTGCTGCACAGTGCGGCCTTAAAAAAAAAAAAAAAAAAAAAAAGAATGTTTTGTACTTCCTAAGTTCACATAGCTGTGGACTTGGATTTGTGCCTATATTTGTCTGACTCCTATCATAAGGATAATCACTATATTGTAAGATTTGTTTACCAGTCTAATGTTGTTTTTGAAGAAGAAAAAAGTCAAGATAAGGTTAGGGAACATGGTTGATATGATCAAGCTGATGTGATAACTAGTTGGAGCAAATGCCACATTTTAATGCATATCTCTGTGTCCCTTGCATGTGCCTTTGAGGACATGGGGCTCAGCACGAAGGGTTAACATCCACTGTAGTAGAAGAATACTTCTGTTCTTTGTTCTCAATAAATCTGCCTCCTCCCTGCCCGCCACCCCCGCCCCACACCCACTATCTTACATTCCAAACCCCAGCAATGTTAAGTGACATACTCAAGGTCACAGAGCTATAAAGGTAAGTGGGCAGCAAGAACACATCTTCTGACTCCTAGCCCAGGTCAGTTTCTTTCCAACAACATCATGCTAATTTAGCGTCTCATATCCAAATCCCAGGCAAAATCAGAACTGGTTTAGTATTAGATGGCTGTCCAAACATAAGTTTCCAGTGGAGAAGCCAAAACCAACCCTCTATAAACCTCAGCTTTCTAAAGGAATGTCGAGATTCAGCTTCCTTCATCATCTTTCTGCCAACCCTCTGGCCTTTGGACTCAGCCCGATTTTGAAATGCTAATTTAGAGTGCTTCAAGTGGATATTAACCAAAAAAATTATTAATAAGTACTTCTCAAGCTCAAGTGTAATAGGCCCCATAGAAAACACAAAATTGTTTATTCAACATATTTAAATGTGTCTTAAATGAACTAATTGCTTTTCTTGGGTGTTCTGCCAGATTTGTGGCTTTGTCCCTGCTTTGGAGATTAGGAATCTGAAGAAAAGAATCTATTGACCAACAGATACTTATCTCTCTGTGCATCTGCAGACACAGAGGCATTAATATCAATCATTTCATAGAAGGAAGATCATAAACATAATTTCTGTCTTCCTGGATTAAGCTCTGACCACATCAAGAGGATGAAGAATAATTTGTATATAAGATGGAAATTTAAGGCAGATGGATTCCTCCATCTGTGAGGAATCATTGAGACAACCCTCATTTCCACTCTGCCATCTCATTTCCCTGACACACAGGCTCATTTAAACATAGTTCCCACAAGAATGAGCCCCAGTGTTATCCCTTGATCGCAACTAATTATCTCTCACCAGTGTGCTGACCATTTGCCTGTTTCCTCTCTGATCTGCTCCTTTCTCTCTACTTGCTTTGCTCTGATACCTGCAAATTACATTCACCAAACCAACATCTGGTTCTGTTTAGGCAATCGGATGCCCTGGTAGAAAACTGGAGGATCGAATAGGGAAGAGGCCAGCCTACTTCTCTCCTCTCTATACTTTGGGAGGCATCACTGATGGTGGGATATATTTTCCATTATTGCATGTCTTCTCAGACAGGAAGCCCTTACCCTGAGATCAAGCTCCTATTAGGTGGAACCGTATCCTAGGCACTAGAACACGGCATTTGTCCCTTTACTTCAGGGATGGTAGCAACTTCTAGTTGTTGCTACTACCTCCCTTTTGGCCCTTTTAGCTTTTCCAACATTTTAGTATCTAGGGGCTTAATCAAATTCCTCTATTGAACTACGTGTTGTGGGCTCATTTTCTCTGACTGGTAAAACTGGATTCAGCCATTTGCCCTTTTATCAGAGTAGGTATGTGCACTTTTCTTAACCTTGGTGTCTCCCTCAAATGAGCACAGCAGAGTACCCAACCCCCACCAAATACATCATATTCTTATTTCCAGGATATTTGTGATTTACTCTTACACACATTGACAAGGGCCTTTCCTCCCTCATGCAGGTAAATGTGACAATGAGGAATTTCCAAAATTTATCAATAAGACCTCACTTATCTGATAAGAATCCTCAAGGATGTAAAGTTGAACTCTAAATAGCTGAGAAAAATGGCAAAAAGGACCAGCTTTAAGAGTCCAGGCAGGCACTCATGAGGGCACTTCAGGTACAAACCCGACTCTGCTCTTAGTTTACACACAGTTCCCATAAATGTAGATACCTGATTTCACAGCAGATTAAGGAAGAACAGGGGAAATACCAACAGCCACTGATAACGGTAATAATACTGATAGTTGACGATGAGAAAATGATAAATGGAAGCAAAACTTTAAAATTAATTATAATATTCCCAAAGTAAAACTAGTTAGGGCTTTTTGATGTAGGATAAAACACAACTGCCCATATACGTGAATCATAATCCAATACCAGAATAGGGATAAAGGAAACTAGTATATACATAATGCCAGGAATCATTTTAGGGGTTAAAATATGCATTATTTTAATATTGGGGTACTGATAAAGCTATTAAGTATGTACTATGCTCAACCATTTCACATTTTAGGATAACAAGGTCCTTTAAGCTAAGTACCTTCGGTGGTGTCACAGGCCTGTGACAAGGGAAAGGGCAGAGATGTAACACCTGGTTGGCCTCTCTCAAAATCCCATGGCCTTACTGCTCCATACTGGAGAATTGTTGTTTGTAATTACAAACTTCAGATTTTTTTGTTTTAAAAGAAACAGTTGATTTTACTAAATACATTTTAAGAAAGTGATTAAGCATCTAATACACTGTAGAAAAACTTCCATTTGCCATGAAAGAATAAAAAAATGTTTTGAGAATTGGCTGTTGGAAGCTTTATAAATCCAGAGGAGGGAAAGAGGTAGCTTTATAAAAGCACGTGGGACAGCTCAGATGCAGGCAGTGCTGCTGAACCTATCTGACTTCCACATTGTAACCCAATCTCTGTTTGTTCTTGGTGACCATTTACAGGTCAGTGGTTAAGCCCTGGCCTTCCTATCCCTCTCTCTCCAGAAATACCCATGTTGTCTAGGAAGGTACAGCTTCCAACCTACAAATACCTATCACTTCCTCTGTTGGTGAATGGAATTTAATCAGACTAGTAAACTAAGCCAAAGTCATATAAGGGGTAATATCTGATGTGCTTAATGAGAAACCTTTATGCAACTGTTCTCATCAGTCAGACTTAGATAAGATGATGCTATTTTTACTTCATCTTGACTTTCCACAGAAAACTTTAAAAGGCTTAAGATCAGTGCCGATTGTCAATAGATCATCTCCCATTCTGTGTCAGGGCTCACTGCTGTGTCCATGAGACCCAAGAAGGTCATCAATATGGCTGCTCCAAGTAATTCTAGATCCATTTTCTCTTTTGTTGAAATAACAACCGAGAGTGTTATAGCTAAATGCCCTGCTTTCCTCCTTCTCTTTATCTTCCAATACCAAGTAAGATCCTCCACTCTTATCAGAAAGTGTGGTGCTTATTAATTCTACATTTATTGAACATTTATCCCATGCCAAATGTAGTGCCAGGTATAACAAGGATAATAGGAACAAGTTATAGACACACATTTCAGAAGCTTGTGAAAAAAAAGAAAAAAAAAGCATAAGTGTAAGTTTGAATTTTAAAAATTGACTCCGCCTAATGCCTCACTGATTAATCACTAAGCTCTTTCACTTTTACATAATGTCATTTGAATCTACCTATTTATTCTTATACTTTCTGGTCTTGGCTATAACCAGTCCGTACCTGGACCACTGCCATCATTCTTACCATCTTTTTTTGTTTGCTTGTTTTATTAAATACTTAAATTGAATTATAAAATACACAGTGAAAATGCACAAAGAGCAACTGTACAACTCAATGAATCATTACCATACGTAACACTCTGCCCAGATCAAGAAATGGAATATCAGTTGTACCCAGAAACCACCTCCCCAAAATGATTTCCATTCTCCTCCCCAAAGACAACCAGTATCCTGAATTCAAACACTGTAGATCTGGATTCAAAATTTATATAAATGGAATCATATAGCAAGTGTTCTTTTATGTCTGGCTCCTTTTGTTCAATGTTTCGTTTATCAGATTCCTCAATGTTGTATGTAGCGGTAATTTGTTCACTCATTGCTGCGAAATATTCCATTATATGATTATATCATAATTAATTATCCAATCTACTCTTGATGAGCATTTGGTTTGATTTTAGATTGGTGATAGTACATACAATGTTGCTGTAAATTTCTTGCACGGATCTTTTGGTGGATACATGCATGCATCTTTTGGTGGATATATGCAGGCTTTCTGTTGGGTAATATACCTAGGGGTAGGTTAATAAGTCACCCGGTTACATGCATGAGTAGTGGGGACAATCAGTGTCTAGTATTTTCCCTCCCATTAGCAGTGCAGGAGAGATTTTAACATCCACTCCTGATTCACAAGAAAATTTCTTTATTTACTTTCCGGAAGGCAAATGTGATCATGTGATGCCCCTGTTTAATGGTTTTTAATGGCTGTTTTTTTTCTCTTAGAATAATGTTCAGAATTCACTAGTAGCCTGCAGAATCTGCTCTCACCTACATCTCCAGACTAACCTCGTACCTCTCTGCCTCTGATGTTCTCTGCGCTGACCATCCTGAACCTCTTCCAGGTTCACATTCATGCTGCATTCTCACTCACGTCTGAGCTCAAACTCATCTCCCCTGAGATGCTTTGCCAGATCTACCTGTCTCATATTGTTTTTTTCTTCCTCTTCCTCTGCTGACACTACCTCTCACATAGCCCTAATGAAAACTCCCTTCATTACGTTAAGTCAGTGCCAGACATGGCATCATTTCCTCGTTTTGTTACTTGTTTACTCTCTGTCTTCTCCACTAAGAATTTAAGCTCCAAAATATCTAGGAATTTCCCAACTTGCTCACTTTTGAGCTTCTAGTATCCAACAGTGCTCAGCATCAAGTGGGAACTCAATCAATGTTTGTTGAGTAAGTATATGAATGAAGAAACCTTAGCATATTAGCACATTTTTTTCCCTCTGGTCAAATTGGTTGTCTCCTCTTTCTTTAACTGGTTACTTGTACTCATCCCTGAGGCCTTGCCTTCAATAGCATTTCCATCAGTACACTTCTCTGACTCACCAAGCTAAATTAGAACACTCTTGTGTATATTATGACAACCACTTCTGAGCTTCAATTTCATAGTACTTGGTGTATTCTTAAAAGATGAATGAATGATTTGTAATTATTTTGCTTATGATCCATGTTCACCCCCACCTTGTAAGCTCTGAAAAGGCCTGAATATCTTGTTTCTTCACCACCTTATTCCTCATGTCCAGTACAGTGCTGCATGCAGACTTTCTAATATACAAAGGCAGATACTCAAATTCTGGACATCAGGTCAAGGGAAAATTGTCTAGCAGCTCTCATAGTGCTGGGAATCTAGTGTTGTATATACAGAAAGAAGACATAATCAGGGCCAAGTAGGGGAGGACTGGGGAAATATGCATACAGGCAATAGTATATAATATAAGCCTTATATATTATGACAGATTTTGATAGGCACAGACACTCCAGGAGAGAGAATAGCCAAGTAAAGCAACAGGAACAGAAATAGACAGTATGTTTGAGCAAAAGTAAGAAGGCAAATTTAAGCACTTAGTAGGTTTTTTTTCACTTTTTCTTGCAACCAAATATATTTTCCTTAAAGACCTCCCTTTGTCACTATCCTCTCCAGCAGCACCTATTAATGGTATTAAGTAATTTTAGAAAAATTTATATCACACTCTGCACGTACCCAGAACACCAACTTATAAACACCCAGCCGTGTTCCTGAATGGCCAGTTGGAATGGTGGGAAATGGCCTAGGCCAAAAACAAATAAGGTAAGGATGTGGGGACAATACACACACACACACACACACACACACACACACACACACACACACACAGGCGTGTACTTGGAGGTTTCTTTTCACATCTCAATTACTTTGTATGGGAAAATAAATGATAATATTACTTAACACATTGAGCACTTATATGTCATGTACTATTCTAAGACATTATCTATCTATCTATCTATAAACTTTGTGGGGGACATGCATTTGTGACACTTGCTCAATTAATTAATCACAACTTGATCTGGAAGTATTATATATTTTTGGTGATGTTAGTATCATCATCATTACCATCACTACACTTTATTGAGAACCTAGTATATGTCAGCTCCAAAGTAGTCGATTAGCACTGGGGGAGAGAAAGCAAGTGCTCGAGAGAGGCGTAAAATGATTCTATCAGATAATCTGGGTGATGATGATGATATGGAGCTTTAGGAAAGAACTGCAGAAGTAGAGGAGAGGACTTCTCTACCAGATGGAACAAGTGATTATAGTACAGAGAGAGAGAAGTTCTTCTTCAACAAATTACTTAAACATTGGCATTCCACCTCAAGCAAGTTGGACCAGTCAGACTGTCTTTTAGGGAAGTTTGGAACTATGACTGATAGCCTGTCAGTGAGCTTGATTTTACTTGCCTAATAGAGGCAATTCAACATAGAAAGATGCTATGCACTTGAAGAAACAAAGAAAAGCAATTTGTATAAATGAGAGCGTGATACATATGTAGAGGTAAGCAGAGAAGAGAATAGAAAAGATTTAGGATTATGGCTCTTCCAATTGTATTCCTGGAGAGGTTCTGGAGAAATCCCAATAGTTATAGAAAAAAGGAATTTCCATATGGCTTCTCTATAAATTATGGCATCTTTATTAGGAAACTATGACTCAATTATATATCCAAAAGTTCTCCATGATCCCCATGGATAATGGTAGAATAGCTGTTGAAATTTGTTTCATAAATACACTAGTGAAAGAAAGAAAGCAACAGATTGAGAGAGAGAGAGAGAGAGAAGTAAAGAAAGAAAGGAGAATTTAGAAGAGTGCTCATATCTAGGCTAAGACCATGGAATAGGAAGAGAGTGTAGGAACTTAGGACAACTCTCGTACCCAAATGTCAATTCTGATGATCCAGCATTTGATAAGCAACACTGGGTCCCCAGATGGTCCCCAAATCCTACATATGAGGTAGCGACTTAATCTTAATGCTCCATAGATTGATAGAGGGGGTGGGAGTGTGTTGAAAGCATTTAAAAGCATCCTCCTTTACCAGCATTGTCTCAGGGACCATGGGGCCTGAGCCTACAGGGAGAGCTGGAGCAGAGTCCACAGCAGAGAACTGTGAGAGCCAGAGGAAGGCAAAGGTGGCCTGCATCTCTAGCTGGGATAAGGCGTTTTCTCTCCCAAAATTAGAGTCAGAACTTTACCAATTTAATAAGGCACTTTTTTACCTCTCTCTCTCTCCTTCTCTTTCACTCCAACAAAGATCAAGAGTCAAAGAAACATCAAACAAGCATACAGCACACAACCCAAATAAATAAGCTCTTCTTTTTGGAGAATGGTGTCTTTTGTTGTTTGTCAGAAAGCAGAGCTCAAGCCAGGATGTACAAATTAGCCTTTGGAAACTCAATGCTCTCCCTGGAGCTCACCTTTATTTCTGAATGTTTAGTCTAGCATTTGTGACAAACTGTGTCTTGCAAGGGGAATCTAGATTTCCTTCTGCCCTGAAAATGGGAAAGAGGAACTGTTGATATCATAAACTCTTTTCAAGATGGGTCTGAAAACATGTAATCCTTTTTTTCTTTTCATTTTTAGCACAAGCCACCAAAGACCATTTTATAGAATCCACACGAAGCGTGTTTCAGAACCCAATGGTATTTTACTGAACTAACGTCCAACATGGGAAGAAAATTTGGCCTCATAATATAAAAAGCCAGAAACTATTCATACACAATTTAGCAAAGTTACCCTTTCCTTCTTGTCCTCCTCTGTATTAAATATGTAAATATTTATTTTAAAATTATTTAGTTATTACTATTTATGTTAATATTTTGTATATACATGACTAGTAATGGTAATAGCAGCTCCACTGCTAACCACCTTGACAGAAACCTGAGTATTTGTGTTTGTGTGTGTTTCATACAGAATCGGTGCTCTGCATCAGTGTCACTCATTCTATCTAAAGTATGAGAAGGATGAAAATCTGGTAAATATGTGCCTACCCAAAGCAACAATTCTAACAGAATAGATTCAACTTTAAGCTACTCAGAAGATGGCTAGAAGCAGTGACTCAGAAGCCTACCCATGGTCAAATCCAGCAACATTCTGGCTCTTCCAGGTATGAAATTTGGGGCAAGATACTTAACCGCAGTGTACTCCAGTTTCCTGGTATGTTTCATGTGTTAGTATTTGCAACTATTTAGCACATTTCCTGACACTTTTATCTTATAAATATTATGAACAAGTTTTATATTATAAATTTAGTTATTATTATTGGCTAAAGAAAAAGAAAAAACATTTATGCATTTCAATCTTCTCCCCACTATGCTTGTTTTTTAGTACTAACTTGAATCACACCTTTCAGAAATTCAGAGAAAAAGTCCAGTTCTGTTGAACAAATTTTACTGGAGACACACACCAAGCAATGAGACCACTGAACAGGATACTGAGGTTATAAAGGTAAATAAGAAAAAAAAAATCTCTATCTTTTGTGGAAAAGAAAGGTCATGTGGGTCCCTAGTGTGGCAGGTATTTTGGAAGAGCCTGGACAGAAAGACTAACTTAAATGCCTTGCTAAATTTCCAGGCTAAGATGACAAGCCCTGAACCAGCATTTCCCAAAATGAAGTATCCATACCACTGGGGAGGCACGGGGTATATTACAGGGTGCAGAAAAGGTTAAAAACACCACTATTTATACAATGAGTTTCCTTTTCCAGTGCTATTTCAGTCCTCCTGATTACACAAAGTAGAAGGTCTCAGTTTGGTGATGGCTGTTCACACCTCTTTAAAACTTGCTAATCCCCCATCTCAGCAGTCAGAGCTGACCTCTAGGCAATGGTTTCCAGCTAGAGTTAAAAAATTCATTTTTTAAAAATTGTAATTACTTTAAGGTTATCTTCACTTTCTGTTCTGAACTATTTTTTTACCATTCATGATTGGAACATATATGGTTTCTTTTTAAATAAATGCACTTAAGTTTGTGAATTTAGATAAATATATTAGGTAGATAATAGTTTACTATGTTACCTGGGTATATAAAACACTAAAAAGGTGATAATCAATGGCTAAATCTAGGTGTGCACTGACAGTAGAGATTAAAGAACAGATTGGAGAAATATTTAGAAGATAGGATAAGCAGAAACTAGTGATACATTTAGAAAGGAAAGAGCTACAAATGATCAAGTGGTCAAGTTATTCTGAGCCTCAGCCAAACCTCTAGTTGGTGCAGAGTATCTGAAGAGTTAACTACCTGATAAATGCTGGTGTTGACTGCAGGTGGGAAGCCTATTTGGGAAATGCCTAATAAAGCTCAACCACATTCTCTCTGTATTCATTTTCTTGACAAATGCTATCTCTGCACAAATCTGTGTTTTTCTTGGCCACTTTTTTTGGGGGTGCTCTGTAGAATCAGCACCCTTATCAAAGGTCTGAATAGGCATCACTAATTGCCCTCTCTATCAAAATGATGGGGTTTGACATATTATTTTACCAGGGTATGCCTGGAAGGTGGACGGACTCTAGTGAGACAGAAAAATGCACAAGGCGCCTAATATTTAATCCCCCAAAATGCAACTTTCTGTCCAATAGCATATTATCATTTTACTTTGTGAAGAATTTATGAGAATTCCTCTCTCTCTTCACTGCTGGAGTAGACTGTTATGTTTCAAGCCACTATTGGACTTGATGAGGAATGCCATTCACTAAGGGTTGTGACTTGCGGAAAGTGGGATAGAAATAAACAAAACACAATCTCTGTGAGTTTTAAGTTCCACAGGAAAATTGTATCTGTTCTATATACTTCACAGGGTTGGAGGGAATATCTAATAAAATTACATGGGAAAATATTCCCCAGTAGTTTTGGGCGAAAATAAACACACAAAAAAGAATTTTCTGTTATTCAGTGTTTAGTCTACAATGTTTCAGGGTCATGAGCACTCACACTAATTTGTGACGAAATCCACAATCTCCAAACTGAAATGCTTTCTTCTTTGGACAGACTTTTCTAGCTCCCAAGACAGTGAATCCAACTTTCTTTTGCACTCATAATTGTGTGTGTGTTTATACACAGAGCTTCTCAGCCTGGGCACTATTGACATTTTGGTTGGATAATTCTTTGTTGTAGGGGGCTGCCCTGTGGATTGTAGGACGTTTAGCAGCATCCCTGTCATCTACCCATTAGATGCTAGTAGCACTCGCCACCTGTGACAACCAAAAATGTCTCCAGACACCGCTGAATATTTTGCCTGGTAGGTCAAAATAGTTCCATGACAACTGTTACATAGTTATATGGCATTTCTCTCTCTGTACTGAAGTTGTTTGTTTTTATGTCTATTTATATCAGTACATTAGAAATAATCTATATGTCACTGAGCACTGCATAGTGGGTGCTCATTTTTTCTGGATTTTCTAGACAATACATACTGTATGGACAGGCACGAATTCCTATTTATCTTTTCTCTGCATTTCAAGGACCTGTCTAGTGAAGGGTTGGTGTATAAAAGTCTCAATAACATTTCCTCAGTGATCAAATGATGAATGACCTCTTCAAAGGCAGCACCTAAATAATTTTCAGCTTGACATTTCCAGCATCAAACACAATGTAGGACATATAGGGGATTCTTGATGAATGTTTTGGGGATGAATCAGTGAATGAATGGATAGAAGGATGAATACAGGAAGACAGCCTCACATTCACGGGGCCAGACATTCATGCGTGTACACCCTTCATTTTCCTCTGGAGTTACTATGACTACAAACACCTGAGCTGCCAACTTTCTGCCTGAAACTCTAAACAAGATTCCAGGTGAGGAAGCATCCTTGGCAGGGACCCAGCAGACCCAGCAGTGGCTCACAGGTGGAAATCTGCACAGACTTAAGTGAAAATCAGATTCATCCTAGCTGAACTAATCTGTGACTAGAAAAAGAAAATCATCTCAAGTCACCATGGTTGGGCAGGGACAGGAAGGACTGAGATCAGACAATTTAATGCCAGACAGTTTCACAAAGGCAGTGTCCAGAACACGTATTAATGGAGTTGTTGCTTCTATAAAGCCATAGAACAAGCCTCCCCGTTCAATAAGGGGCAGAATATTTTAGACCTAAGGGGTATTTTGGAAGAGAGGAATCCATGTGGATCACCAGAGTTTCCTCTTTTTGTTCTCTTTTACAGGGAAATCTGATACTTCTGAATGGATTTATTCTACTGGGAGCTTTACCAACCACAGGAGCTTTGATGACCTGCATTGAAGAGGGAGGATCATAATCTCCTGGAGAGAAATCTTCTACCATCTACTCAGCCTCAAGTTCACATCTTCAGGGGCAACCTGATTTGGGATCCTAAGAATTTCTTTGGTGTTTCTGTTCAAGGAAGTTTTAATGTTGACACTTCTTTGTTCTCTGGTCAGCTAAATCATACTCAAAGTTTAAGATGTTTCTTAAGCAAAATACTCTAAGAATCATTTCCTAAACTTATACCACCTCTTCTATCTATCAAAATTCTTTGCTATGATGATTTTGTTTTTATAATTGTTATTCCCACTATATTTAAATTCCTTGATGCACGAATAGTATCTGAATATTGATGATGATGGTGATGATAATAATATAGAAAGAAATTAAATGACTTATTGAGCATTATTATAACCTAGTCAATGACCTTAGCATTTTACAAAAACATTTTTGCATTTAATTCTTAACACAAATTTATGAATCACATCGAACTCTGTATTCTTATGTCTTTGGTACTCATATAGGCTCTGACACAAGGATGATTACTAAGTGCCATTGCACTGAATTTATATATAAAGAAATAGAAGAAGTGGGGTAAAGAACAGGCCAAGGAGTAAGGAGTACCATAGACTGGGGTAAAGTGTTTTCTAATGGACACTGGTATTAAAGTATGAAGACCTGAATTTGAACCTCAGTTTTGTATCCGCTCTGAGCATTCATTTAATTATCTGAGTCTCTATTTTCTCTTTTAAAAATTGTGGATCATGATATCTGCCAAAGAGAATGGTTAAAAGGATGTGGAATTTAGTAAGGGCCCAGTTTCTCCTGTTATTAATATGCATTTTAACAATTGTAAATATCATGAAGAAAATAGATAAAGAGGCATCCAGATCAAAGCTGGTTAATTACCTCCTTCCATGAATCGAATCCCAGATTCTACGGAGATTAAGTCAAATTTACTGCCTCTCCTCCAAAAAAAAAAATTAATAAAAGGCTTTTATAGTTTCAAGTCTAGTTATTACACAACATTCTTAAATTCTCAGCCCATTTGCTCAAATCAATGATCTACACTTCACATTCAACATATTTGGAAGCAGAGTACAACACTAAGTATAGTTAGCTAACACTCAGGGAGTTTACCAGAAATCCTCATCTTGAAACTCTCAGTGTCTTAGTCCAACTCAGAGGTACTAATTTTTATTTTTTTTACATAGCCAAGATAGAAACTCATATGAATCTTTTGAGTAAATAGTTATGAGGGAGGAATACATATCCCAAAATGTGGCATGATGGCTCCTTTACTAAACCTCTGAAGACAAAACTTAAGCAGACTTATTTTGATAATTTAAATAATAGCAACTCTATTTCCTTAAAACTTTATTGTTTAATGGGGTACTTTTGATAAGTTTTAATAGCGCCAAGTTCTAAAAAACATATTAAACTTGGTAACTAAGTACTGAATGATATATTTACTATCAACAAACCACCATAATGTATTTTAATTTGTTCCTGAGAGTATTGCTCTATGAGGTTCTATAGCCAATGATTATTTTTTCCATGAATTATTTTCCACAAAAATTTGAGGACATTTTCACAATACTCTATATTAATAGAGGAAAATCAATTCTGGTTAAAATGTCTTGAATAAGTCCCGTTAGCAAAAGATCTGAGTGTGACTGAAAAATTTTCTAATTCCAGTACTGATCAATTTGTTTCAAGTAAGTAGACTCTTGACATATTCAAGGAATATGCTTGGATTCTATACAAATATTCCAATTAACAAACACTACTCTAGCATATTCTTTTTCACCATAAAATGATGTAAACATTTATAAAAAATTAGTTACCCCTTATATTTGTAATTATATTATAAATAAAGTCACACACAAAGTTACTAAATTATACAGCATAATATAATTTCTTACAACTCGTAATTTTCTACTTATCATAGTAGTGTCTCTTAAGGTCATGCAAGAATGGGATAAATAATGCATTTAAACTGCTCATAAGTAGTACATATTAAGTAACTAATACATGTTATTAATTGTTCTTATCATGAGCACCACTAATTCATTAATTCAAAAATATTTGTTGAAAAGAAATATATTTGTTGAGCATTTACAATATGCAAAGCATTACTCCTGAAGCTAAAACCATGGCGGCCAATAAGTTAAGCAAGACACTTGCTCTGTGGAGTTTGCATTACCTTGGGAGCAGAATACTCTTAATAAATTAATAGTATAGTGTTAAATATAATGAATAAAAAACAAGGTGATGTGTTAGAGAAAAATGGAGAGGGTGGGTGATTAGGTTAATGTAGATTGGTTTGTCAGGGAAAGCCTGTCTGAAAAGTAACATTTGGGCAGCTATCTGAATACTATCAAGACTCCCTTCTGGAAAGATCTGGAGCCAGAACATTGCAGGAAGAGAAGAAAGCAAGAAAAAAGGTCCCAAGACAGGAATTAGGTTTTCTGTCTTCCAGAATCAATAAGAATGCCAGTGTGCCTTAAAAACTGACCAAGGAAAAGAATGACAAAAGATTTGGGAAGATGGACAGGGGCGCCACCAAGTAGAGACTTGTAGGCTATGAGGCATTGGTATGTCATAAAACGTATAAAATGATGCAAAGCCGTTGATGGTTTTTAAGAAGGGTCATAACACTCTGATTTATATTATTAAAAGACGGCACTGGCCATCTTTTAATATGGGAGTGGGGTGGAGAGAAGAGTGAAAGGGAGACAAGTTGGAGGCTATTACACTTGATTAGGTGTAAGGAAGGTTTGAAGTAGTAATGAATCAAAGTTGATTTCCAATTTTCTAGTGTGAGCAATTTCACACTAGAAATTACTATTATTTACTGAAATCGGGAAGACTAGCAAAGAAACAAGTTTGAGAGACGGGGATAGAGGATTAAAGGTTTGCTTTTGGCCCTGTCAATGATCAGGTGACAACAATATGATATCTAAAGGGAGATTTCAAATATATATTTGAATTAATAAATCTGGAGTTTAGCAAAGATGTTAGGGATGGAGATATAAATTTGGAGTCATCAGCATTGAGTTGGTATGTAAAGGCATGGGGGCTGACAGAATTAATAAAGATAATTCATTGTGATGATTAAAAAAAATCATGCCCTATCTTGGAGGACGTTTATATTTACCTCTCACAGTCCCCACGCACAAAACCATCTTGTGAGGTAAATCCTAGGTTATCACTAGCTGGGTGTCACTAGCTGGCTATTGACTGTTGTCTACCATTCAATCAAATTCCCATTTGTCTATAGCCTTTCAAATGACTTTAGATATCTGAGATTGCTTATGAATGCTTAAATTGGTAAATGCCTTATACTCCAAAGGATTTATTCCAGTTTCAAAGATTTTTCAATACCCAGTCAAAGTCTATTTTAACAACAACAAAATACCCTGAATCTTCAAAATATCAAATTTTTCATTAAAATAAGCTTTAAAATACCACATGCTCTTTAATTACTATGTGTGCTACATCATCACAATGAATTAGTAACATTCATTCAACACACACACACACACACACACACAAAGATATGAGTAAAGATGGCTTTAATTTAGGACCTGGAGAGGACTCCCCCTTACATATCAGCCTTTTCTGTAGAATTTAGGTGAGCCTGTTTCATCTGGTTTGGAGAAGGTGCTAATTAATAGAAGATACTTAATCCCATCCCCAGAGATTCTTATTCAGTACTTCTGACAGGAAACATTTAAAATAAGTGGTCAATGTGTTCTCCATAGTGGTGGTGCTTCCAGCATCACACTTTGATAATACTATCTTATTCTTACAGGAAGGTCACTAGACTGAACACTTTCTTATGATGTGTTTCCAAATAATAAGGTATTAAGACAATTTCTTGTACAGACAGGATCTTGGCCCTTTCCGAATATAGTAGACCATGTGGAACGCTGTCCAGATTTCCTTTTAAGACAGAAGGACTTATTCCTCAGCTACTGGCACTGCTGTCAGCTGATAGTCCTCAGCTGTCAAGCATCTTGGAGATTTGCCTCAGATGAAGACAGTTGTCTTGTCAAGCTCACATCCTCTTCCCAGGGGGCAGACTGCATCAAATGTCTTTTCTATGCAGGAGAATAAAAACCATTTCCCCATAGTTTAAGATAATATGGAAGGGAATTCTCATCAATAACAGTCCTGCATGCAGATCTCCATCTCAGTACCTGTTTCTGGGAACCCGAATGAAGACAGAAGCTAAGTGATAAAATGGCCATTTTCCATATCTGTTGAATACAGCTCATTGTCTCAAATATCAAACAGCAAAGAAAGTCAGAGAGTGAGTTCTAACTATTTCCTACAGAAAGCTGAGCATTCCACCAACACTCCATGGCAAGCCCAGTTCTAAGAATGAGGAAGAAATATCAGATCTCAAGAATTGCATACAGACCAGAATTGGATGAAAGCATGAGTCAGTCAATGCAGGGGACATTGAGAGGATTTGGCACTTCCTGATGTAAAGTTTGTATTGGTCTCCTTCCTGCTACTTTATGCATTGATGGGCCTGTTAGATTGAAGAGCATGAGATCAGGCAGTCAAAAGTGGCTGCTGTAAAATTACACACTGTCCTTGATCTACAGGACTGTCAGAATAAAGGTAAGTAGGGTTTACTAGCTCTGAGAACAGATTAATATGAGGGATATGGCTGCATTATTAGAGGTGGGCTGCTCATGCCCACCTCTACCCTTCTGTTCTGAGGCTTGAAATTTCACTATTTGAAATATAAGCCAGGAAGAAGGAATAAAAGTCTAAAGCTATTAGAAGTTAACTGTACCATGAAGGGAACCTGTTCTTAGGCACAGTAGGGGATACCACAATAAAAGCTGTTCTCTGATCAACATAAAGAGAGCTCCAAACCCCAGGATCCATCCAAATATTCATGTTTTAAAAGGTTCCATCCACATCTGGCCTACCTTCTCCACACATTCTTTACTTATAATGAGGAATGGACAAAATTCCCCTCTTTCAACTTCTCACTTTGCTGTCCAGTAAAAAATAATATATAGCAAAGGGAGCCAAAGAACTACAATAGATGGTAGGAGCCAAATAATTACAATAGAAGGTCTGAAGTAATAGCTATTGCAAAGGAGCAACAGAGAATGTTTGGTGAAAATTGATTCTTTTACCTAGGATAAATCAATAAAAACATCATGCAGGAATAGCTTTTGACCCAGGCTTTGACAGATATGTAATAATTGCTCAAAGCTATATCAAGATTTTTATTTGCTTTCTAGAGAAGATGCAATAAACCATTATTTCACTACAGTGTTTTAGTATGCCCAATATGCCAGGTATATTGTTTGCTGTTACGGATGCATTAGAGAACCAGTTTAATAAATTCCTGTCCTTGTGGTACTTATTAGCACAGTGGAATGTAATACCAAGCTAATAACTGAGAATACTCAATAGGAATTAAAAACATAATATGGATATGAACGATTTACTCAATTTCGAAGGCTTGGTAGCATTAAAATGGGATGGGTTATTTCAGTTCCATTTGACATTCTACGTTTGAAATAAATTTACTTGGATTCCCTGAGAACAGTGAGACAAATTTGTATTCAATGTTCTCAGAAGCAACAGAGTGCTGTCTCTTCTATGCTTTAGAATAGAAGGGTCCAAAGCAGAATTGGACATGAGGTAGAAGATGGTCTGCAATGCAGTCTCACTGAGGGATTAAGTCATCATCATGGGGAGATCTGGACCTCGAATGTCCCTTCAGAGTTGTCCCATCTATATTAGGACTAGGCCTTAGAAGCCTATTTTGACTAATCTAATCCTCAATATTGGATCGGGACTACTACCAAGCAAGGAATAAGACTTTGGGAAAGGCAATTGCATTTGGCTTTGGGAAATTCTGGAGAGGAACTCAGCTTTGAACTGTCAGCAGGTAGCACTCCCAGCAGCTGGAGAAATGAGTGTCTTAATTCTGAAGCGGGCATATGGGCAGCACACCACAGCCTCGCTATAATATCTGACACAATTGCTTTCTCAGTTACCAAAAGCAGTTTTTCTGATTGTGCTCAAGACCTTTCCATAAAATATGAGTTTGGAAGATGCATTTTCTTGCTATTGCATTTCCTGATCAGGAAAACATGGCAGTGTTATGGACTGAATTGTGTTTCCCAAAAATTCATATGTTAAAGCCCTAACTCCTAATGTAACTATATTTGGAGATTAAATGAGGGCAGAGGGTGGGGCTCTAATCAGATAGGACTGGTGTCCTTATAAGAAGAGGAAGAGACACCAGGGGTGCACATGCACAGAAAACAGGCCATGTAAGGACACCGTAAAAAGGTAGCCACATGCAAACCAAAAGAAGAGGCCTCAGGAGAAATCAAACCTGCCAACACCTTGATCTTTCAGCCTCTAGAAAGGTGAGAAAATAAATTTCTGCTGTTTAAGCCACTCAGTCTGAGGTATTTTGTTATGCAAGCCCAAGAAGACTAAGACAGGAAGGAGGAGGGTGAGCTAGGTATTTTCATGTATTAGAAAGGTGAACATTCAATCATCAACTCAAGGCCTATAGTTCCAGATTTGGATTTCTGACCTGTATCTGGACAACCTAGGGATACAACAGTTTCTTCAGCTACATTCTAATTCAGTTAAAATTTCCATGTAATGAAGATTTAAAAGATTTGATTCTAAAATTAAATGTCGTATTGTGGTTCATATAGTTAATATATCTGAATGAATGTTTATATGACTATATAACCAAAATATATACCTTTTCATTATTAAATATCATGAGTATATGTGTGTGCTAGTGTATGCTTATAATTTATAGATATATATGTATATATAAATATATACATATATGTACACACAGATATGATTTGTACATTTATACCAGATTAAAATTAATGCTAATATTAATTTACTGTGCATTTTAAAAACATTCTATGTTGACTAGTAATACAAATTTTTTTTTTTTTTTTTTTTTTTTTTTTTTTTTGCGGTACGCAGGCCTCTCACTGCTATGGCCTCTCCCGTTGTGGAGCACAGGCTCCGGGCGCGCAGGCTCAGCGGCCATGGCTCACGGGCCCAGCCGCTCCGCGGCATGTGGGATCCTCCCGGACCGGGGCACGAACCCGCATCCCCTGCATCGGCAGGCGGACTCTCAACCACTGCGCCACCAGGGAAGCCCTAGTAATACAAATTTGAATGAAGAATAAAGTGCCTGTCCAGGTAGAAGAACCATAACATTTCCCATAGTGGAGATGCTAGAAGCCACCTATTTGGTCTTTGTGTAACTAGTCTTGATAGCCTCAACTATGCTCTGCTCTGAAGCCAGATAATTCTTCCTAAATGCAAATCTATTGACATTACTTCCTTGCTTAAGTCTATTCCCACTGCCTTCAGCAGAATGACCAAGAATGATGTACAAGGCCTTCCCTGAGCTATCTTGTGCCTGTGTCTCAAGCCCATTTTGCATCTCTTTATAGCTCTATATGCTCCAGCCCTGCTGAAATACTTGTGGTTCTTATACAGACTCCTGTTACTTTCATGTGTCTCTGCACAGGTAGAGCTGCTCCCTCTCGCTTCTCATTGGTGAAATCTTACTCCGACCTACCATCCCCAGGAATGGCCACCCAGCCATTGCACAACAGTTCTGTTTTTAGAGGCCTTGACCTTATACTAATGCTCACAGCACCCCACTGCCCTGCAATGATCCAGTTTGCTTGTCTCTTTCCTGGTGAGTCTGTGAGCACCATAGAAACAACGAGGAGACCTTTATCTCTACATCCTTAGTACTTTCCTCAAGAGTCTGCACGGAGTATGTTCACAATGCATGTTCATGGATTTGAACTGAAGGATGAATAGACAAGTGATATATATTTTACCCAGAATAAATCAAAAATTTGCCAAAAAATCATATTATTTTCAAACTATAAATTTGAAATATAACTGAATTCAAAATGAGTAATTTTTTTTTTATGATAAAGAAACTATGCCCTCTTTTTGTTCAGATGCTCACATTTAACAGTACACTGTTTTAGTAAAGATTTAAGCAGTTACATGGTCACTAGGGGTCACTCTTACAATTTTGAATCTTGTGAACCTATGTAGGTTATTTTCCTTAGAAAAATTTAATTTCAACTCTTTCCTCCGTGACATATATAAAGGTGCCAATGATGACACCTGATGGGTGTATCTGCTAAATAAATTATTTAAACTCTATGTTTACCTTTTTGGCTATTAAATATCTCCAGGATGGTTTCCCTGGATGTGTTTAAAAGAAGCTGTAAGGTAAATATAACTGGATAGTCGAAGCACATATTAATGAAAAACAAATACTATTTCATCAATTATGTTCTGATTGAAAAAATATTACCTTATTGTTAAGGTAATATTGTTACAGATTGTTACAGATTTTTAAAAAGGTTATGGTGAGCCTTGCAGATGATCCTCCCACGTATCCACTGCTAGATTACCTGCAGAAATGCAGGCACAACCTTGGCTTTTCAAACCACCAAGTGTCATCTCAGCAGGATTCTTAAGCACAAACAGGCTGAAAAGAAACCAACAGACATTTGCAAATGACAGGGGAGCAGCAAAAAGAGAAACAAATCTCTTTTTAACTGTTCTGTGATCACCTCTATTCTTGCACCCACTCTCAAACCTTCCAAGTAATTAGTGCGTGACAATCAATCATAGCTCTTCAGGCAGGCACCAGCTAAGGTGTTTGATGTTTGATTTCACATCACGCAGGAGCAAGACTTTGAGGAGTTAGGAAAAGAGGAAGGGCAGGAGGCTGGGCAGAATAGATAGAGGGTTGTGGGCGAGGCAAGTTACCCCTTCACAGGGCATCTGTAGTCAGATGACCAGGAGCCTGGGGCATGTTCTCAGAAGGAATAAGCTAGGTGAAGAAAGAAAATTTGTATTTCAAAAATAAATTGGAGGGTTTCCCTGGTGGCACAGTGGTTGAGAGTCCGCCTGCCGATGCAGGGGACACGGGTTCGTGCCCCGGTCTAGGAAGATCCCACGTGCCGTGAAGCGGCTGGGCCCGTGAGCCATGGTCGCTGAGTCTCCACGTCCGGAGCCTGTACTCCACAATGGGAGAGGCCACAGCAGTGAGAGGCCCCCGTACCGCAAAAAAAATTAAATTAAATTAAATAAATAAATAAATTGGAGGATTTAGGAAGGTTGGAAATAATGACTATAGGCTTTAAAGCCAGACTACAAAATTGGAATCTCATTTTAGCTACTCAAAAGCAGTAGACCTTGAGAAATTTGTAAGCTTCAATTTTCTCACTTGTATAATGTGAATATGATAAGGAGAATATTTGTTTCTGTATCTAGATATATACACACACAAGTATCTATGTCTATAGCTATATCTATAGATACCTATATAAAGATAGGTAAATATGTACACATATACACACATATATATGTATTCACACATGAATATATATATACATGTACATGCACGTACACACACATCTCCAATTTTAAATGCCTGGCCAAAATTTGATGTTCAAAAAGGCTTCTTTCTCTATTACGCTAGCTGAGCAAAGTGTATCTCTTTAATCAAAAATCAGGAAATACTGATCTAATATACAACTGGGGGACAAGATAGGATATTTGAAATTGGATCTGCCCCAGAAAACCCAGGGTATTTAGTTGCCATAATAATATGGCTAAACCTGATTTTCACTCATTCAATCTCTTTGAAAGGAATCATAAACCACTTGTTGATTTTTCTTAAAGGAGAAATAGTAAAAAACATGTACCAGTTGAAAATGAAGTCAGGCCATCCAATTTCAGTTACAAACTTGGGCATTGGGCCTGCCAGGCCCTCTCAGTGGGCTCAGCTGTACTGAATATAAAAATTAAAAAATAAAAACAAAAAACCCAAACCAAACAAACAAAAAAACCACCCACAATTTAGAAGTCCCTTAACTCAAGGACAAGGGAAAAGCTAAAGAGCAGTATTAAACAAGGCCACATAAAAGATGGTCATTGCAGGCCCTAATGCTAGACTCTCCTGACCCTGACTGCCTCATTCTAGGGTTAACCTTATGTCCATTCATGTTATGTCCCATAACTTTAGCCTACAGAACCTAAGAAGAGAAGGGTAATGAAAGCCACAAAACACAGGCAGGGCTATTTAAAGAACTTCGTGGCCAGTGCTGAGAGTAAAACTCCATGAGCAGCTTTAGAGAGACATGCAGGGAAATCTGTTGATTCTACATCTAAGGCATTTGCTTAAGAAGTGAAGAAAAAGAAAAAAAAGAAAGGAAACAACACTATATTGCTGTTAATATTTAAGATTCCAAGAGATAAATATTCTACCTGGAAAGTTTATATCTATGTATCTTTCTGGAATCTCAAGGATTTTACACAAAGGATGCCGCCATTTTGGAGATGAGTATCACAGTGCTTCTGTGGGCAGGGTAGCATAGAGTATTGCTGTGCAGTCGGTACTTTGCAGGCACAAAGATCTGACATTGACTATATTACCGAACCTCTCTAAGAGAGCTTTCCTATTATCTAAAATGGGTAATAGCATCTACTTCTTACATGTTTTGTAAGAACAAACCAAAATGATAATGCACTTAAAGAGGTTAGCACAGTGCCTGACAGTTTATTTTTAGTTTATTTCACAAGGAGTTGCAGAGATTGATCTTTCTATTCTGTTTGTGATTTTAATAGCTGCCATTGGCACAGGACACAGGTTTGGTACCATGCCTCGCCTTATTTTCTTTTGTACTGCTTGAAAGTATTTGCACAGAGAGAATTGTAAACCAAAATGTCTCAGTCCACAGGGATGATACAGATATGGGACTGCCTTGTATTTCAGGAAAGCTGTTGTCCTCTAGAGACATAAAGATTGGCAAAATGACCTCAAAAATTCTTTATAGCCTGGAGGATCTAACTTCCCAGCCATTTGTGTTTCCTTATAGGATATTCACTTATACTCTGCATAAGGCTCTCTTGGTTGAGTGGATGAAGTATGTCAGTAGTTGGTGCCAAAAAAATGGAGTGTCTTCCCAGCAAACAGCAAAAGCACAGAGTTTTTTGGGGTTTTTTTCCTAATTTTTAATCTTGAACTGGTGCAGAGGTAACCTTGTGAACAAACTAATTTGAATATTCATCATTTGGAGAGCATTTGAATTGACCAGAACTTCCCCCAAATATCTATCCCACTTGTTAGTCCTTGGTTTGTTCTTGCACAGAAATATCTTCACATGTTTCTGTATCTCTCCTATAAACCTTGGTTAAAATATAAAGTTCTCAAAAAGAAGACAAATATTAAATATTTTTGTTGAAAACATCTTAATGGAGACCCTTATTATAGCACATCTAGGGACAAAACTCCACTCCAATGAGATAGAGAATTCCAGAACAGGGCAGGGAGATTTTGAAAGGAAAATGTGAGCACCAAGGACTGACTTTTCTCAATTTGACTATTCATCTATATTTTAAATTATCAGTTACTTGAAAGGACCATGATACATGCTAGATATAGATGTTGGGGATATAATCTGTGAACAGCTTAGTCCCTGAATTCAAGGAATTCCGAGTTCAGAGGAGGAGATGTGTTTGTAGTTAAGCAGTTGTTTTCATAACTTTATGATGGATGCTTTAAGAGATTTCTGCAGTAGATATAGCAGAGGGACCAAAAAGTTGAGTGATAATCCCCTCATTGTGATTGGGAAGGTGTACAGTAGGTGGTATCTCAGTTGAATCTTGAAGGATTAATAGTTATTCATTAGAAGGATAATTTTGCACTGGGCTGAAGCTAGATGGAGTTTTATTAAAGAGTTATATTATCAGAACATTAGGATGTACCTTCATTGATTTTCACATTGCAGCTTTTGTCTTTTTACTCTTCTGATATGTTCAGAAATAAATAAGAATAATACAATCCTAGAAATGGAATACACAATATTGTCAAAGCTAAAATACAATCACTAACATTTTATAGACGCTTGCTAGCTGCTGCAATGCATTAGGTGTCCCACATACATCTTCTCATTTAATCTGGACCAAGACAGTATGAAACGAACAATAGCATTCCCACTTTACAGATGAGGAAAGTAAGGTGCAGACAGGATAAGCAAGTTTCGCAAAGGCATATTAGATTGAAACTCAATATCTTGGTTTTCTGATTCTGAAATCTATGCTCCTAACAGGTATGAAATGTTGTTACTTGTCCATATTACCCTGTTCATTATTATTCAAAGCATGAACCACTGACCAGCAATACCAACATTACCTGAGAATATGCTATAAGTGAAGATTCTTAGGATCCGCTCCAGATCTCCTGAATAAGAATTTGCATTTAACCAAGATCAGAGGTGATTCTTACACATAAGAATGTTTACCAAACATAGGTTTAGTCTAACCCTACCACTAAAAATCCCACACATGATTGTTCATACCAGAGAACGATTTTATCTTGCAGTTTCACTTGCTCATTTGCTAATGAAGCCTGTCTCCCTTTTATACAGTAACAGTATACTCTCCCTGTAATGAATGGCCCTCTTTCTGAAACAATGGGGCATGCATCCCTCCCTCTTTCATGTGTCAACTCATCACTTACGTGGGGCCGAATGTGAATATATGGTAACTCTCTTATTCTTTGCTCTCATCTAATTATTTCAATTTCTTTAACTATTACATTAACGATGTCATGTCTACCCCTCATCTCTCTGGTATCTCATTTATGGGCCGATGGTAGCTTGACATTGTCCTTCATAAAACCAAATCCTATGGAATGAACCAACTATTGCTGATACATTCTTTCTGGGAGATAATACAGTTAGACAATTACTCTCTGTAATCTGAATATTCTGGGGCTATTATTAATTGAATAACACCAAACATCTCATTAAGCCAGTGATCACCTCAAATGCCAGCTGCTGTTCCCAGATACCAAAACAGGTAATCTCGCTGCTCTCTCTATTCATGTACAGATTTGGAGAAATGGGCC
Source organism: Phocoena phocoena (assembly GCF_963924675.1). Taxonomy (NCBI): domain Eukaryota; kingdom Metazoa; phylum Chordata; class Mammalia; order Artiodactyla; family Phocoenidae; genus Phocoena; species Phocoena phocoena. The sequence continues at coordinate 37,948,315 of NC_089238.1, read as the reverse complement.
TCATACGTGCCCCGTCATACCCTGCCCTGAAATCTTATATCTGAAATTCCCTTTGCTCTTGAAAAGTCTTCAATAATTTTCTTCTCTGGGACTTTCAGACATTTTGAACATTCACTGAGTAATCAGGAACTGCAATTGTGGATCATTTAGGAAAGACTAAATGTATCCATAAAAGCAGGAGAAACTTACCCTTCTTTTATACTTAAAATAAGAAAAAAAAAGTTCAATGAGTATCTAGACTCTGGGGAAGCAAAGATGAGTTAGTAAGAGTCCTTGCTTTATAAGAGGTCACAGACTGGAGAAAGAGAGAAAGGTAAGTAAAAGCATAATCACAGTGGAAAGTATGAGCACAATTCTATGGGAAATAGAGAGGAATAAATGATTAATAGCCTCAGGGAGGAGAATAGAATTTCAGAGAGAGAGACCGTGTTTGAGCTGTCTTATAAGGATGATTTTGCTAGTCAAAGAAGACAGAGAAGTCCTTCCATGTAGGGAACTAGGTTGTAAATAGAGAGAAGAGAATCTTGTAATGGAGTATTCAAATAATGATAGACTTCAGTTAAGCTGAATTCAGAAGGAAGGGGAGAAGCAGGAGATAATCTGTCACCAACATGTATTTTAAGAAGGCCTTGTATAATGAACCATAAGGTGAGAATTTAATCCTTTGAGCACTGGGGAGTCATGCAAGATTTTTCTTAAATAGAGGATATCGTGATTTGATTTTTGATTAGAAGTTAAACTCTGCGGGTAAGCTGGACAACAGATTTCAAGCGGAGAGAAACTGAAGGTTGAAAGATCCTTAGGAGGCTGGTACCACAGTCCAGACTAAAACTGCTGAAAGTCCTGTCAGAACAATGTTGGTGAAATGTATCACCCAGATATAAAGGACCAAAGCACATTAGCAATAATAAAAGCTTTGCCAGCACAGCTGTTTGACTCCTAAATAAAACAAATGCTTGAAGCTCTTAGAAATTGTAAGGGAATTAATTTCAGTTCCCCAATGGTAAAGGGAACAGTCCTCACACACATTTTCTACTGAGTGTTTTACTGGATGAACAAAGCAGAAAGCCTGAGTACATACCGTTAATGAAATGTATAAATATTCTACCTATTCAGAAGAAATCTGTACAGTAAATCCAGGGAAGTAGGAAAATAGTTTTGAGAATAAACATTAAATGAAAGAAAAGTCATATCACATCCAGAAAGAAATAAAAACATGTAAACCTCTGTGTATTCTAACCAAGAAATCACTTAACCATCAGAGAGCAAAAGTTTAGAAACATAACAGTCTTGTTATTTTTGAGGATGCTAAGGCAATTCAAACCACTTCACCTTTTTCAAAGTGTGTCCCCACCCAGTGTCTCATTTAATCCACACATCACCTGGAATAGGCTGCTGCTATTGTCCACATTTGACCAGGTGAGAAAAATTTAGGTTCTAAGAGGTTGAATAACTGATTTAATACTCAAGCCTCTTTGTGGTACAGCAAAGATTCAAACTGAGGCTTCTCTTAGGCTGAACCACAGAATTTGCCATTTTTCAGGTTGAAATGTTTAAATATTGGCAACTTCGTATGGTTCAACCTAATAGATCCCAAGTACAGTGCTCTAAAAATTTCAATCAACAACATGTAATTTTATATTGGTTCCATGGTTGCAAAAGCAAATTGTCAAGTGAAATGTCAAGCAAAATGGTCCTATATCTCAGTTCATCTGGACACCAAACTGTCCCTTGTATGTCACTGAAATGGATACTAAACTAACTGTTTGAACACCATCCCTTCTCTTATTTTCCAAATCATCACCATAAATATCCTTTTACTCATAGGTTGCTTTCTTTAGAATATTATACATCATAAGATAATGTATTAAAGATATATTATATATAATTATACATATCACATAAATATTACTATAGACCCAAACATGAACACAATTATTATTTTTGTTCCAGCTTAAAACTGGAACAAAAGATCCTTTTAATTAAAATGTGGCATTTCAGGAACTATATTTTTGCCTCCAGGTTTCTGGAAAGAAAAATAATAGAAAGATGTTTAGTAATGCAACTGTAAAGATTCTCTGTGCCCTGAGAATCATGATAGCTGGTAGAAAAAATGATGTAAGGTCCCTTGCCAAGAGTATCCAATCAAGAACTCTTTGAATCATGGTACTTTTTGGTTACAAGGTGAAGGCCACAGATTTTCAAGGACCTTTGCTTCATTATTTGCTTCTAATTGAAAGAATGTGTCTGCATTGAGTACAAAGAATTCTCATTATCTGAACTTGCATCTCAGCCCTTAAGGACGTTTGTCCCACTACTGACCTTTCACTGGTTTGTTTCATCAGCACACTTTGCAGCACACTTATGCAGTGGCTGCATATGGCGACCAAAGCTACCCACGAGGGCACAGAGCCTTTGCAGAAGACTTAAATATACCTACCCAAGTACCTACCAGGCATTTGCTCTTATAATCTCAACTAGAAACAACTGGCAAACCTTCCCATCATGGGACAACTCCAAACATCTAGAGGCATATATATATATATATTTTTTTAATGTTGAATGGAAATATGTTTCTAATAACTGATAGCTCTGTTAGTGCCCAGAAATCACAAATAAATTATTCTCTCCCTCTTCCACATGGCACCAAATGTCCTGCATTGGTATTACCCCCTCCAGCCTAAAATCTTTCTCCATTCTTTCATCTGCTCCTTTATGTAATATAATGTGGTATTCCCTCAAAAATCTAATTATTTCTCTCTGGCATCCCATGTGACTTTTAAATGTAGTACTCAAAAGTACCTCTCTCCCCACCTAAAGTGAAAACTACACTACATCACTCTCCTGCTTAAAACCTGAAGAGATTTTATGTAACCTTCAGGATAAAAGCTAAGCTCTTGACTCTGTCACAAAAATGCCCATGGTATGATCTCAGCCAGCCTCTCTGACTCACTCAAGTCATGCCATGCTATTGCAACCCTGCAGACAAATCTTGTTTTCTTTCCTGTCTAGGCCTCTGCCCAGGCTGTGCTCTTCTTTTCATAAGGAGAAGCCCTATGAGACTCAGCTCAAAATTTTACCTCCTCAAACAATGTTGAGTGAGGATGAGTTAGGTACTGTTCCAATGTGTTTCAGCAGAGCTGTGCCTCTCTCCACACTCTGCAATTATCCTAGAGTCATGCATTTGTTTCCCTCCCAAAAGTGCACAGCTGGACCATGACTTCTTTGAGGGCAGGCACAATGGCTTCATCTCATGTTCTTTTCTTTCTGTATCATTCCTGACAGAGTAAATGCCTAAGCCAAATAAACAGCTTAAATTAACACAACCTTAGCAGTTGAGAACTGACAAGGGATACACAGATAAAGCAGACTTTAATGGACTGCAGACTATGTAAAAACTTAGATCTTAAAATGGTTCCCTTGCTAATTGGTAATCACAGTCTATTGGCCCAGCTCACCTGTCAGGTTGGATATGGGGAACTCTCTAGCAAGGAATCCCCTAAATCATCCAAAAAGTCAGTTTTGATAGCAGGGTTTAAGGACATGAGCTCTGGTGCTAACATACCTGATTCTACTGCATAGTGGTTGTGTGACCTTATACAAAACACCTAAATTCTTTGACCTTCAGTTTTCCTATTTGTTTTAATAGGGATTGCAATAGATTCAACTTCACAGTGAGCATACCAAGGCCCAGAAAAGCTTAAGCAACAGAGGCTCAAAAAGTTAAGTGGCAGAAGAATTAAGATCTGGATATCTTGACTTATAGATTCGTTTTCATTTTATCATGATGCCTCTTATTTGGGAGCCAGATTTGAAGGACCTTGGATACTTAGGTAAGGGACTGACACATTCTCTAACCATGTGAGGTATGACTCAGTACCGACAACACACCAGCTCTCTGCAGGGGCTCAGCCCAGGTGTTTAAGATAGTTAATGAGTTAATTAAAAACTCTATGGGGATTCTTGTTTGTTAGTGCATTTTTTATGAAAGCACAGAGTCTGCCAGATCTATCAGTCTCTAGATCCCAACATGAGAATCTGCAGATTATGAGGTCAAGAACTCCCCTAAGGTCAGACAGATATTTCTTCCAGCTTCATGCTACATGCTACTACACAAGGAGATAAGGCATCACCAAAACTACAAGGAAACCCTGCATTCTTGCCTCAGTGCTTTCTGACGGACCTGCTTTCTGTATTGTAAGCCTGTGTTCTCCATGATGTTCTGGAAAGTAATGAGCCACAGACCGGACAAGGAGGCTTATGAAAGAGGGCATATGGTTTATCTGTAAGCCCACATAGCACTCCATTCACCTGCAGGGCAGCATAAGCTTTGAAACTGCAGTTTGTGGGCAAACAGTAATTTAATATACAAGCAAAAACCAATTATTTTATTAAGCACAAGACATTTCACTTTGGTCTGATTGAGGTAATTTGGCATTTATTTATTGAAAATAAATTGAAATTCTATTTTGTTATATTATTACAAAAAGTGCTGTTCTTCATTGAGGCAATCTGCCATTGATTTTCTATATTTTCTACATATGAAACTCAAGATTTGAAAATTAAAATAATATTTACCTTACAAAGAATTCACATATCTATTTACAGCTAATGCAACTGGCTCTTACCATATTACAGATACAGTTGCATATGTTACTTCAATTGTTACAGCAAATTCCATGAGAGACCATGACCATCATCATCTCCATTTTCAGATAAACAAATTAAGCAAGAGAAGCAGAGTAAGTTGTCTATGGTAAAACAACTAAAAATTTCTCTTAAGCTTATGTTGGCTTTCACATAATTGTCTGCTTATGTTGGCTTTCACATAATTGTCTTGATGTCAGTATGAAATATGAATTATTTCTTTATTATTTGTATTTCAGATAGATATGGTCAATAGAATTGGAATGGTTTTCTTAAGCTATCTGAGATGACAAACATCCTGGGGATGAAATAATCATTGTTCCAGCTCAAACGAAGTCAGGCAGGAGGAGTTCCCTATTATTCACATGGGAGAGTCAGCCTTTCATTCTATTCAGGTGCTCCACAGACTGGATAAGGCCCATCCACATTGGGGAGCACAATTCATTTTACTCAGTCTATGGGTTTAAATGTTACCCTCATCAGAAACACCCTCAAAGACACACCCAGAATGATGCTTGACCAAATAGCTGGGCAACCCATGGCTCAGTCAAGATGGAACATAAAATTAATTATCAAAGCTTCTTACTCTGCTACATACTAAGAGTGATTGGATAAATCATTTAAACTGCTTAACAATCAACAAAATGTTCATGAGAAACCATCCTACATGGGGTTATCAAAGAGATCTCAAAGGCCTCCTGTAGTTCCCTGCTACATGTTTTCTAGAGACAGCTCACGATATGGCAGTTTACTTCTTCAGTACCATCAAGAGAGTGGGAGAAACTAGTGTAGGTCTACGTAAAAGATTGAGTCATATGTAATGTAATCTAATCAGGGGTGATATCTCATAACCTTTGCCATATAATGTGACATAATCAAGGGAGTGACATTCTATCACCTTTGCCATATTCTATGGGTTTGGAACAAGTCACAAGCCCTGCTCACACTCAAGGGGAAGGGGTTATACAATCCCTTCTGGTGTGAATACCAAAAGGGCAGCATAACTGGGGGTCATCTTAAGTTTTGCCCGTGACAGAGATAAAGAAGAAATATAAGCAGCTATTAGAAAAATGTGAGATGGACTTTTTTTAAAATTCACTATTTGTTAAGAAATGTAATTTCCTGGAAGTAATTTATCAGCTTCTTCAACATACTTATTTCTCCTTGTAAAAGGTTGGAGGAGGCTCTATTTTCCTTGGTGACATAAGTATAATTTTTAAATACCACTTCAAAATATAAATGTATATATACATACATATATACATATACTCAGTTTCGGCTAACCTTAAAACATTTAGTAAACTATTTGGGAAATTCTTAAAGACACTCAATTTTCCCAGTGCCTTAGTACACTTTGGCACAGATTCTGAGTCCAAGCACTACATATTTATTTCAAGGAAAATCCAACTTCCCTATAGGAAAAGAAAGCACTCATTCCTTCTTTCAAACAACCTCAGCAACACTTTCTAAAAATTTTAGTGTTTTTAGATGCAGCTGACAAATATTTCCACCCTAAAATGTTGTTGTTTTTGAGGGATGATGTTCACCCAATGACAACAGTAATAATTTGATTTGGGGGGAGGGATAATAGGTATGAATTTTTACTCCCTTCTATGTATTTTTATGAGTGGTTTTAATTTTCTAAAATGAGCTTTTTATTCGAGATTATAGGAAAGCAATTATCTTCAAATAATTACATTGTGAGATACAAGACAGTTAAAAGAAGGGAAAACATGTTCACAACTCACACAATTGTAAAAGAAGAGAAATATTTAGTATTGCTGAGAAGTTTGCACGTTGACTCTAAGGTAGGCAATATTCATATGGATTTACAACCATGCTGACAAGTCCATGTCTAGTACAATTTTTTTTTTCATGTTTGCACTTTCTCATATTTCTTTTCTAAGTACATAAAACACAAAGGGGACTTCTTCCCCTGTCACAGCTCCTCTCCCAGAGCTGACCGTCTGGGGACATCACAGGTTTTTTTCCACACCCACGTCCCCGAGTTCTTCCCCCCACCCTCTATCTAGTACAATTTTTGAGGTTCCCTGGTTGCTAGGTCAGTAATGCTCACAGATCAGTGCACCTCAGTCATAAACCACATGTGAAATAATACAAACAAAGAGAGGTAGAAGGAATAGACTGTACAAATAACAGTCTAAAATGAAAATAATACAACTTAACTTGAAATACTGAGCAGTTCAAAGTATATTTCTCAACTTCTTTCCCAGAAATCCTGGACCCTTCTGTTCACAAACACCTGGAAACGCTAAGCCAGAATGTGATCACGTAGTCAGTCTCCCAGCACTGACATTTCCAGAACCTTATTTATTTTCCCTTTCCTTAAATGACTTTAACTTGTTCTTACTGCCTGAAATATAAATGGGACACATTCAGAAACAAGCAATACACTTTGTATATGGAATACTCTGAACAATCTAGTTACTAACTGGAAAAGATCGCTTAGAGAAAAGTTGAACTGGACAATCAAGAAATGTAATGAAGAGCATCATAAATTGTGAATGTCGCCTGTATACAAATGTGATAAAATCACAGTTGGAGGAGCTAGATGTCCTGTGTTGACATTGGATTTGGATTACAAAATCATTAGGGTCAAGAGTCTGGTCCCTCATAGCACATTTCTGTAACTACCAAGGTTGCACATCACACACACACAAAAACACAGAGACACACACACACACACACACATATGAAGAGTTTAAGGCATCTCCATTGGAGTCATATGCATGGTATAGATACTACTTTCCTACATTCCTACTTGGTCTACCTTTATTAGCCATAAGGAAGCATTAAACAATGTTATACTTCATTTGGAATAACTGGGGAATTAATTATTATATAAAAGTATACAATAGGTAGCTGAAACATCCAAAATTAAGGTTTAAGGTTGTTTGAAACCAATCATTTTGGCAGTAAATTACTTTGAAAAATTTATGCCCTCCCTGCCTTAGTACACATAGAATTGTAAATTTAAGTTAAAAAAAAAAACCCTTAAATACTGCAACCTATTTTATGGATATCAATTGTAGAGTGGCCAGTTGCTTGGTCTATAAATAAATGACCCCTAATTACATTGCTAATTGGTAGAATTATTTTTTTTATTATATCCTTACTGTTAGTTGGACAACTTTCACTGCTTTCTCATTAATGTCAGAGTGTCTTTTATCCATCTTCTAATTAAATGTTTCTAATACTCCTTTGGTAGAAAAACCAGCCAACTGACTTTGGGTGTAGAATGAGATAAAATAAAATAAAATAAGGTCTAGAAAGTACATGTAACATGTAAACTTAATAAACTTTATGTATGTCTTAGCACTGGTATTAAATACCTATTTTTTTCATCTCTATAATTTTCTGATAAGTGAGTACTGACTACATGAAAAGTTGTCATATATATCTTTTTAAAGAATGTAACAGCTTTACGAGATATAAAGCACGTACTACAGAATTCACACACTATAATTCGGGGGGACCTTCAAGACGGCGGAGGAGTAAGACATGGAGATCACCTTCCTCCCCACGAATACATCAAAAATACATCTATGTGTGGAACAACTCCTACAGAACACCTACTGAACACCTACTGAACGCTGGCAGAAGACCTCAGACTTCCCAAACGTCAAGAAACTCCCCACGTACCTGGGTAGGGCAAAAGAAAAAAGAAAAACCAGAGACAAAAGAATAGGGACAGGAAAGAACCTGCCTCTCTTGGAGGGAACTGTGAATGAGGAAAAGTTTCCACACATTAGGAAGCCCCTTCACTGGTGGAGATGGGAGGCGGGCGGGGGGGAAGCTTCAGAGCCATGGAGGAGAGAGCAGCAACCAGGGTACAGAGGGCAAAGCACAGAGATTCCCGCAGAGAGGATTGGTGCCGACCAGCACTCACCAGCCCGAGAGGCTTGACTACTCACCCACTGGGGTAGGTGGGGGCGGGGAGCTGAGGCTTGGGCTTCGGTCGGATCCCAGGGAGAGGACTGGGGGTGGCTGTGTGAACACAGCCTGAAGGGGGCTAGTGTGCCACAGCTAGCTGGGAGGGAGTCCAGAAAAATTCTGGACCTGCCTAAGAAGCAAGAGACCATTGTTTCGGGGTGCGCGAGGAGAGGGGATTCAGAGCACCGCCTAAATGAGCTCCAGAGACGGGCATGAGCTGCGGCTATCTGCGTGTACATCAGAGACGGGCATGAGATGCTAAGGCTGCAGCTGCAGCCACCAAGAAGCCTGTGTGCAAGCACAGGACACTCTCCACACCTCCCCTCCCGGGAGCCTGTGCAGCCCACCACTGCCAGGGTCCCATGATCCAGAGACAACTCTTCCCTGGGAGAACACACGGAGCACCTCAGGCTGGTGCAACGTCACGCTGTGCTCTGCTGCCACAGGCTCGCCTCACACTCCGTACCTCTCCCTCCCCCAGGCCTGAGTGAGCCACAGCCCCCTAATCAGCTGCTACTTTAACCCCATCCTGTCTGGGCAGGAACAGTCGCACTCAGGCGACCTACACGCAGAGGTGGGGCCAAATCCAAAGCTGAACCCCAGGAGCTGTGCAAACAAAGAAGAGAAAGGGAAATCTCTCCCAGCAGCCTCTGATCGGCAGATTAAATCTCCACAATCAACTTGATGTACCCTGCATCTGTGGAATACCTGAATGGACAACGAATCATCCCAAAATTGAGGAGGTGGACTTTGGGAGCAACTGTAGACTTGGGGTTTGCTTTCTGCATCTAATTTGTTTCTGGTTTTATGTTTATCTTAGTTTAGTATTTAGAGCCTATTATCATTGGTATATTTGTTTATTGATTTAGTTGCTCTCTTCCTTTTCTAATATACATTTTTTCTCCTTTTTCTCTTTTAGTGAGTGTGTATGTGTATGCTTCTTTGTGTAATTTTGGCTGTATAGCTTTGCTTTTACCATTTGTTCTAGGTTTCTGTCTGTCCGTTTTGGGGGGGGTTACTATAGTTTTTAGCGCTTGTTATCATTGGTGGAATTGTTTTTTGCTTAGGTTTCTTTCTTTCTTTGTTTTTTAAATTACTCTTTAATTTAAAAAATTTTTAATAATATTTTAAAAATTTTAATAACTTAATTTCCCTTCCTCCTTCCCTCCCTCTTCCTTCCTTCCTTCCTTCCTTCCTCCCTCCCTCCTTCCCTCCCACTCTTTCTCTCCCTTTCTTTTCTTTCTTTCTTTCTTCCTTCCTCCCTCTCTCCCTCCCTCCCTCCCTCCCTCTCTCTCTCTCTTTCTTTCTTTCTTTCATTTTCTCCCTTTTTTTCTGAGCCGTGTGGCTCACAGGCTCTTGGTGCTCCAGCCGGGTGTCAGGCCAGAGCCTCTCATGTGGGAGAGCCAAGTTCAAGACACTGGACCACCAGAGACCTCCCAGCCCCATGTAATATCAAACAGTGAGAGCTCTCCCTGAGACCTCTGTCTCAATGCTAAGACCCAACTCCACTCCACCACCAGCAAGCTCCAGTGCTGGGCACCCCATGCGAAACAACTAGCAAGACAGGAACACAACCCCACCCATTAGCAGAGAGGCTGCCTAAAATCATAGTAAGTTCACAAACACCCCAAAGCACACCACCAGATGCGGTCCTGCCCACCAGAAAGACACGATCCAGCCTCATCCACCAGAGCACAGGCACCAGTCCCCTCCACCAGGAAGCCTACACAATGCACTGAACCAAACTTACCCACTGGGGGTAGACATGAAAAACAATGGGAACTACTAACCTGCAGCCTGCGAAAAGGAGACCCCCAAAACAGGAAGTTAAGCAAAATGAGAAGACAGAGAAACACACAGAAGATGAAGGAGCAAGGTAAAAACCCACCAGACCAAACAAATGAAGAGGAAATAGGCAGTCTACCTGAAAAATAATTCAGAATAATGATAGTAAAGATGATCCAAAATCTTCGAAATAGAATGGAGAAAATACAAGAAACGTTTAACAAGGACCAAGAAGAACTAAAGAGCAAAAAAACAATGATGAACAACACAATAAATGAAACTAAAAATTCTCTGGAAGGAATCAATAGCAGAATAACTGAGGCAGAACGGATAAGTGACCTGGAAGATAAAACAGTAGAAATAACTACCACAGAGCAAAATAAAGAAAAAAGAATGAAATGAATTGAGGACAGTCTCAGAAACCTCTGGGACAACATTAAACGCACCAACATTCGAAATATAGGGGTCCCAGAAGAAGAAGAGAAAAAGAAAGGAACTGAGAAAATATTTGAAGAGATTACAGCTGAAAACTTCCCTAATATGGGAAAGGAAATAGTCAAGTCCAGGAAGTGCAGAGAGTCCCATACATGATAAATCCAAGGAGAAACATGCCAAAACACATATTAATCAAACTATCAAAAAATTAAATGCAAAGAAAAAATATTAAAAGCAGCAAGGGGGCTTCCCTGGTGGCGCAGTGGTTGAGAATCTGCCTGCTAATGCAGGGGACGTGGGTTCGAGCCCCGGTCTGGGAGGATCCCACATGCCGCGGAGCAACTAGGCCCGTGAGCCACAACTACTGAGCCTGCGCATCTGGAGCCCGTGCTCTGCAACAAGAGAGGCCGCGATAGTGAGAGGCCCGCGCACTGCGATGAAGGGTGGCCCCTGCTTGCCACAACTAGAGAAAGCCCTCGCAGAGAAACGAAGACCCAACACAGCAAAAATAAATAATAAAATTAATTAATAAACTCCTACTTCCAACATCTTAAAAAAAAAAGCAAGGGAAAAGCAACAAATAACATACAAGGAAATCTGAATAAGGTTAACAGCTGATCTTTCAACAGAAACTCTGCAAGCCAAAAGGGAGTGGCAGGGCATATTTAAAGTGATAAAAGGGAAAAACCTACAACCAAGATTACTCTACCCAGCAAGGATCTCATTCAGATCTGAATAAGAAATTAAAACCTTTACAGACAAGCAAAAGCTAAGAGAATTCAGCACCACCAAACTAGCTTTACAACAAATGCTAAAGGAACTTCTCTAGGCAGGAAACACAAGAGAAGGAAAAGACTTCCAAAAACAAACCCCAAACAATTAAGGAAAAGGTAATAGGAACATACATATCGAAAATTACCTTAACTGTAAATGGAATAAATGCTCCAACCAAAAGATATAGACTGGCTGAATGGATACAAAAACAAGTATCCATAAATATGCTGTCTACAAGAGACTCACTTCAGACCTAGGGATACATACAGACTGAAAGTGAGGGGATGGAAAAAGATATTCCATGCAAGTGGAAATCAAAAAAAAAAAAGATGGAGTAGCAATTCTCACATCAGACAAAACAGACTTTAAAATAAAGACTATTACAAGATACAAAAAATGACACTACATAATGATCAAGGGATCAATCCAAGAAGAAGATATAACAATTGTAAATATTTATGCACCCAACATAACATAGGAGCACCTCAGTACATAAGGCAAATGCTAACAGCCATAAAAGGGGAAAACAACAGTAACACAATCATAGTAGGGGACTTTAACACCCCACTTTCACCAATGGACAGATCATCCAAAATGAAAATAAATACGGAAACACAAGCTTTAAATGACACATTAAACAATGGACTTAAATGATACTTATAGGACATTCCATCCAAAAACAACAGAATACAGTTTCTTCTCAAGTGCTCACAGAACATTCTCTAGTATAGATCATATCTTGGGTCACAAATCAAGCCTTGGTAAATTTAAGAAAATTGAAATTGTATCAATTATCTTTTCTGACCACAATGCTATGAGACTAGATATCAATTACAGGAAAAAAATCTGTAAAAACTACAAACACATGGAGACTAAACAATACACTACTAAATAACTAAGAGATCACTGAAGAAATCAAAGAGGACATCAAAAAATGCCTAGAAACAAATGACAATGAAAACACAATGACCCAAAACCTATGGGATGTACCAAAAGCAGTTCTAAGACGGAAGTTTATAGCAATAAAATCCTACCTCAAGAAACAAGAAACATCTCAAATTAAAAACCTAACTTTACACCTAATGCAATTAGAGAAAGAAGGAAGAAAAAAAAATAGCAGAAGGAAAGGAATCATAAAGATCAGATAAAATTTCTGATAAAAACCATCCTGAAAGTTGGCTTGGAGGGAACTTACTTCAACACAATAAAGATCAGAAAAATAAGTGAGGGAAACAATGCAAAGATCAATAAAACTAAAAGCTCGTTCTTTGAGAAGATAAACAAAATTTATAAGCCATTAGCCAGACTCATCAAGAAAAAAAGAGAGAAGTCTCAAATCAATAGAATTAGAAATGAAAAAGGAGAACTAACAACTGACACAGCAAAATTACAAAGGATCATGAGAGATTACTACAAGCAGCTATATGCCAATAAAATGGACAACCTGGAAGAAATGGACAAATTCTTAGAAAAGCACAACCTTCCAAGACTGAATGAGGAAGAAATAGAAAATATTTTTCTAGACCAATCACAACACTGAAATTGAAACTGTGATTAAAAATCTTAGAACAAACAGAAGCCCAGGACCAGATGGCTTCACAGGCGAATTCTATCAAACATTTAGAGAAGAGCTAACACCTGTCCTTCTCAAACTCTTCCAAAATATAGCAGAGGGAGGAAAACTCCCAAACTCATTCTATGAGGCCATCATCACCCTGATACCAAAACCAGGCAAAGATGTCACAAAAAAAGAAAACTACAGGCCAATATCACTGATGAACATACATGCAAAAATCCTCAACAAAATACTAGCAAACAGAATCCAACAGCACATTAAAAGGATCATACACCATGATCAAGTAGGATTTACCCCAAGAATACAAGGATTCTTCAATATATGCAAATCAATCAATGTGATACACCATATTAACAAATTGAAGGATAAAAACCATATGATCATCTCAACAGATGCAGAAAAAGCTTTTGACAAAATTCAGCACCATTTCTGATAAAAACCATCCCGAAAGTTGGCTTGGAGGGAACTTACTTCAACACAATAAAGGCCATATATGACAAACCCACTGCCAACACCGTTCTCAAAGGTGAAAAAACTGAAACCATCTCCACTAAGATCAGGAAGAAGACAAGATTGCCTACTCCCACCACTGTTATTCAACATAGGTTTGGAAGTTTTAGCCACAGCATTCAGAGAAGAAAAAGAGATAAAGGAATCCAAATTGGAAAAGAATAAGTAAAACTGTCACTGTTTGCAGATGACAGGACACTATACATAGAGAATCCTGAAGATGCTACCAGAAAAGTACTAGAGCTAATCAATGAATTTGCTAAAGTAGCAGGATACAAAATTAATTCACAGAAATATTGCATTCCTACATACTAATGATGAAAAATCTGAAAGAGAAATTAAGGAAATACTCCCATTTACTACTGCAACAAAAGGAATAAAATACCTAGGAATAAACCTACCGAAGGAGACAAAAGACCTGTACTCAGAAAAGTATAAGACACTGATGAAAGAAATTAAAGATGATACAAACAGATGGAGAGATATATCACGTTCTTGGATTGGAAGAATCAACATTGTGAAAATGACTATACTACCCAGAGCAATCTACAGATTCAGTGCAATCCCTATCAAACTACCAATGGCATTTTTCACAGAACTAGAACAAAAAATTTCACAATTTTATGGAAACTCAAAAGACCCTGACTAGCCAAAGCAATCTTAAGAAAGAAAAACGGAGCTGGAGGAATCAGGCTCTCAGTCTTCAAACTATACTTCAAAGCTACAGTATTCAAGACAGTATGGTACTGGCACAAAAACAGAAATATAGATCAATGGAACATAGAAAGCCCAGAGCTAAACCCACGCACATCTGGTCACCTTATTTTTGATAAATAAGGCAAGAATATACAATGGAGAAAAGACAGCCTCTTCAGTAAGTGGAGGTGGGAAAACTGGACAGCTACATGTAAAAGAATGAAATTAGAACACTCTCTAACACCACACAGAAAAATAAACTCAAAATGGATTAAAGACCTAAATATAAGGCCAGACACTATAAAACTCTTAGAGGAAAACAGGCAGAACACTATGACATAAATCACAGCAAGATCCTTTTTGACTCACCTCCTAGAGAAATGGAAATAAAAACAAAAATAAACAAACGTAACCTAATGAAACTTAAAAGCTTTTCCACAGCAAAGGAAACTATAAACTTGATGAAAAGACAACCCACAGAATGGGAGAAAATATTTGCAAAGGAAGCAACTGACAAATGATTAATCTCGAAAATATACAAGCAGCTCATGCAGCTCTATATCAAGAAAAACCAAACAACCCAATCCAAAAATGGGCAGAAGACCTAAATAGCCATTTCTCCAAAGAAGACATACAGATTTCCCAGAAACACATGAAAGGATGCTCAACATCACTAATCATTAGAGAAATGCAAATCAAAAGTACAATGAGGTATCACCTCACACCAGTCAGAATGGCCATCATCAAAAAATCTACAAACAAGAAATGCTGGAGAGGGTGTGGGGAAAAGGGACCCTCTTGCACTGTTGGTGGGAATGTAATTGATACAGCTACTATGGAGAATGGTATGGAGGCTCCTTAGAAAACTAAAAATAGAACTACCATATGACCCAGCAGCCCCACTAATGGGCATATGCCCTGAAAAAACCATAATTCAAAGAGTCATGTATCACAATGTTCAATGCAGCACTATTTACAATAACAAGGACATGGAAGCAACCTAAGTTTCCATCGACAGATGAATGGATAAAGAAGATGTGGCCCATATATGCAATGGGATATAACTCAGCCATAAAAAGAAACAAAATTGAGTTATTTGTAGTGAGGTGGATGGACCCAGAGTCTCTCATACAGAGTGAAGGAAGTCAGAAAGAGAAAAACAAATACCGTATGCCAACACATATACATGGAACCAGGAAAAAAAAAAAAAAAAAAAAGTTTCTGAAGAACCTAGGGCCAGGAGAGGAATAAAGACCGGATGTAGAGAATGGACTTGTGGACACAGGGGGCGGGTAGGTTAGGCTGGGACGAAGTGAGAGAATGGCATGGACATATATACTCTACCAAATGTAAAACAAATAGCTAGTCAGAAGCAGCTGCATAGCACTGGGAGATCAGCTCAGTGCTTTGTGACCGCCTAGAGGGGTGGGATAGGGAGGGTAGGAGGGAGACGCAAAAGGGAGGGGATATTGGGATATATGTATATGTATAGCTGATTCATTTTGTTATAAAGCAGAAACTAACACACCATTGTAAAGCAATTATACTCTAATAAAAATGTTTAAAAAATTAACGTATACAATTCAATGGTTTTTAGTATAATCACAGAGTTGTGCAATCATCACCAACCATCACACACACCATCACCACAGTCACTTTTAAGACATTTTATCACCTCAAAAAGAGACTCCCATCCCCATTATTAATCACTCCACATTTACCCTCAATCCTCCCTCACTAGGCAACCACTAATCTACTTTCTGTTTGTAGGTAATTGCTTAACCTAGGCATTTGATATAAATGGAGTAATTGAACATGTGGGAATTTCTGTGTGTGTATGTCTTCTTTCACTTAGCATAATATTTCCAAGATTGCAGCGTGAATCAGTATTTTATGCCTTTTCCCTATTAAATAATATTCCATTATATAGAGTACCGTGTTTTGTTTATCCATTTACTGGTTAAAGGACATCCTACACAACTTTGTGTGACTTGTTAGACCAAGGGTTGGACCCTTCCTATTAGTTCTTTTGGAAATATGATCTGAGAAATAGTCAAGACAACCTCTGATGGTGGCTAGATCTGTATCATAAAATTAGGAGACGCTGAAAGGTCATTCTGTTATGTGGACTGGATGAAAAGAAAAGGTGGTTCTGCTGTGAAAGAAAAGTGAAGCAGGTTTTCAGGAGGAGCAGAGGAAACATATGGGGAGAGATTGCAACTGTCCTTCTGGTTTATAATTCCAAGCCCTTCTGGAAATCCTTAGTTTACCTGAGAAATGCATGAATCCTCAGAATAGATTTCCACTTTTTTTGGTTAAGTCAGTATGGTGGGCAGAGAAATTACTCCCAAAGTTTTCTATGCTGCAGTCCCTGAAATCTATGACTATGTTACCTTACACTGCAAATGGAATTTTGTAGATGTGATTAAGGGTATGGATCTTGAGATGGGGAGATTATCCTGCTTTATCTGGGCTGGTAATATCTAATTATGTGAGTCATTAAAAAGAAAGAACCTTTTAGAAACCTGAAGAACATTTGGTTAAAGGAAGTTTCAATTAAAAATGAAGGAGCAGAGAAATGAAATGTTAGGACTTCACCAGCCATTGTGGGCTTTGGAATGGAGGAAGGGGGCCATGAGCCAAGAACTGTAGGCAGCTTTTACAATCTGTAAAAGTTAAATAACAGATTCTCCTAAAGCCTATAGAAAGAATCATTAACCCAGTGAGACCTGTGTCAGGTTTCTTACATCCGGAACTGTAAGAAAGTAAATCTGGATTAAGCCACTATGCTAGTGGTAATTTCTTACAGCAGCAGTAGAAAACTAATACTGTTGGCTTCCATTTATTTCTGCTATATGAAAAAAAAAGTCAACAGAAACGTATTTAATGTAGGCTCCAGCAGCCAAAATATCCTCTCTGCAATGTAATTGAAAGATGATCTTCTAAGTCTGGGATGTAGTTTTTGTAATGAAGATAATTCTTGCTTTGGAAGGCAATCCATTGGTCAGTGCTGATGTGGCAGGCAGATTTCCTAATATGGCTTGCCAGATATGTTTCAATTTGACCCCCGAACTTGGGAATCTCATGAGCTATCATTCTATGATTGTGTTATAGTATATGGCACAATGGTTTTCAGTTAGGGAGATTACCTGCCTGGGCCTTATAGATCCTTAAAAGCAGAGAGTTTTATGTGGATGATAGCAGGAGAAACCAGATAAATTTGAAATTTGAGATGGATGTGACACACTGTTCTTGGTTCGAGATGAAAAGAGATGGGGGTGGTTTCTAGTAGCAGTGAGAGGCCCTGACTTAAGATGCAGCAAGGAAACATTAACTTTCTACCTAGAGTCACAACAAACTAGATTCTTTCCCCAAGCCTAATAGCCCAGCTTGGCAGACCTCTTGACTGTAGCCTTGTGAGACATGCATCAGAGAACTCAGCTGAGATCACCTGGACTTCTGACTTAAGAAATGTGAGATACTATATGTGTGTTGCTTTCATCTACAATGTTTCTGGTAATTTGTGATGTAGCCATAAATAACTAATACAGATGGTTAGAAGGTTGGTCCTTAAAAACTAATATCCACCCAGACTTCCCAGTTTTGATTCTGACTCTCCTGCTTACTCATTGTAGAAGTCACTAAGGCTGTTTATAATGTTTAGTTTCTTCTTCATATGAGCACAAGTTATGATGGCATTTCCCAACACACTTTGAAATTAGGTGTGATTTGTGGCTTATCTTGGACACTTCAATGTGAGTAGAAGTGATATGTATCAATACTGGGTAATGCTTGACTTGCTACATACCTTCCCTCTTGTGCTGATCACACAAGGATGTGTTGAGATTGTGCTTCCATTATCCTGGGTCCTTGAGTGACTATGGTAAGTAGACTTTCACCACATTTCTCTGCTGACTCATAGTGGGCATATAACACAAGCAATAAACACTCTTTTTAGTATTAATCTATTGGAACTTTGAGGATTGTTGTTACTCAACAAAATCTAGCCTTTCCCTGCTGAAACACCATTTATGTAACCTTGGGCAATACCCTTAACTATTATTACCTACTCCTTTGTTGTTGTTTTGTCTCCTCCTCCTCCTCCACCTCCTCCTCCTTCCATGTCTTCTTCCTCTTTACTATCATTATCATCATCAATTTTATAGGAAGAAGAATAATGCTTACAGAAGCTACCTTTTTTGAGCACTTACTATGCTCAGTTAAAAAGCCCTTAAAATATGCCACATCTATTTAGCATAGTAGTAAACATCATAGGTTCTGAAGCCCATCTGCCCTAGTCAACAACTTTGATACTTTGTTAGAATGTCTATTTTTATGCCTGTTTTTCCATTGGTCAAATCGAGATAATAGCACTTGCTTCATAGGGTTGTGTGAGAACAAATATAAATTAACACATGTGAAATGCTTAGAACATTGCCTGATATATAATAACTCTACAATAAAAGGTCACTATTTATATGGTCTGATAGAATTTTCACAACCCTATAAGGTAGTGATTATTATTTCCATTTTCTAAGCATGCACACTGAAACTCAAAAAATGAATTATTTTGCTCAAGTTTACACCAGTCATTCTATCTGACTTTAAAGTTCACGCTCATAACCATTTTCTCATTGTTTCTGCATGCCTCTGTCCTTATGATTTAATCAATTCTTTCCTCCTCTAGAGGATTCACATGCTTCCACTAAGTTGTGTCTTTATGTCACAATGAAATATCCTAAATTCCTTAACTGATTTATGATCTCACCAGCCTCAGAACAACTGCCTCCCCAGTTTGTCAACTTAATATAATCTGAGCTCTCCACAAGCATAATTATTAAGTATACCTAGAAGGGCTCTGGGCTATGTGTTTTGTTAACAATACAGGAAGGTTTAAAATTACCACTTTTTTCTCCAGAAATGGGGACTATATACAGACTTGTTAGAATAATTAAAAAGTTGTGAAGAGACACCAGGAACCCTGAGTTCCAACCTAAGCTCTGTCACTCACTGGCTGTGTGACCGTGGACAAGCCAATTTACTTCTCTGGGCCTCAGTGTCCTCATTCATCAAAAGAGGGGATTCAATTAGTGGGATATGTTTCAAATCCTCTGAGACAAAAAGTTATATGCTTACTGAAAGCCTCACTTTAGCTCATGTGTGGAGGTCGCTCATGGGAATCTAATTGGGAAAGATGCTCAATTTTGTGCTGTGCTGGAATCAATGCACCAGAAGGAAGAGGGCATGTAAACAAGGGCCTATTGTGCTTATTTTTCCTAACAAAATATCCCAAATTGTGAGAATTCAGAGGCTTGAGCTCTGTTGGCAATCAATGAAACATGAATGTGTCTTTCCGAATGCATTTTCCTCATCCCCTTCAGCTTTCCTGTAATGAGGAGATAATGAGCTATAGACATAACCAGGGGTGCCTGGGAGCTTCTTCTAACATCCACTTTGTTAGAAGAACTTTTTCAGCTGAAAGCAAAATATCTTCAAGGGATATTCTGCCAGCTGTGTCATACTTTGAGATTAATGTCATGATATTTTCTCAAGAATTTGAGGGTACCTACAGGGGTCCCTCTAATGGGCACTACTCAGTTATTGTTAGGGAAAATAAGTTTTGTTGTCACTTCATTGATTGCCTTTTTTTTTTTTTTTTTATCAGACCATGAGAAAATATTTACTGGAGAGGCACAGGACTCAACTTTATAAACTAAAGCCCCCTGAGGTCACCATTTTACCTCAGGTATATTCCTGATGTTATTAATTTTTCCTGCCTCTTTTACTGGCTTTTGTGATACAGCCTTCCCTCCTTTTTCCTTAGTATTTCCAACAACCACTGTATTTTGGACATCTTATATACCCAGATGTGGTTGAGGAATGTCTCCAGCTCCCTGCCTAGCCTAAAACAAAGTCTGTAAGTCTATAGTGGTAAAAAGTCTAGAGTGGTAAGTCTGTAAGTCTAGAGTGGTAAAAAGATTTCACCTTTCTTCTCAAAATTAACCAACTGTGGCTGTCTGGGGAAAAAATAATAATGATGAGAAGAATATCAAAGTGGCCACAGATCTCAGGGGGAAATGGGACTGTGTTTAGTTAGAGATGATTTCCAAGAAGACGACCTGTTGTGTTCAATGTTTGCTGTTATTGAAAGAATTTTCCTGAGTACAATAGGGAGAGGGGATGAATGACTGGTTGGGATGTAAAAATAATGCACAGGAGGAAAAACAAGAGCCGAAAACGTGTTAAATGACATATATTTGTTCTGGCCTCCTGCAGAGGCAGTGGACGCCCCCGCCCCCCCAACTCAAAATTTAGTTTGTAGATCAAGATTGAGGGCATATCGCACACACAAACACACACCCCAATAGGGTATGGAAAGTTTTATTACTTACACAATTGAGATCTCTGGGGAAAGTAGGGCAGGACTCTCAAACAGGTCAAAAATGACCTAAGATGGCAAGAAAAGGAGACTGGTTTTGGCTTTTACTGTTGTTAGGGGGTGATGCTAATGAGAGTTCCCAGAGGGCAGGTGCTTGCATGGTTTGAATTTTGCACACCAAAGGGGAAGCACCCAGCCTTTTTTATCAATTTGTCTAGGAGCACAGCATAAGGGCAAAAGGGAGGGAAGAGTCTAAAAACTGTCAGCAGTCAAACATCAAAAAATGAAGTCCGGGGCTTCCCTGGTGGCGCAACGGTTGAGAGTCCGCCTGCCGAGGCGGGGGACACGAGTTCGTGCCCCGGTCCGGGAAGATCCCACGTGCCGCGGAGCGGCTGGGCCCGTGAGCCATGGCCGCTGAGCCTGCGCGTCCGGAGCCTGTGCTCCGCAACGGGAGAGGCCACAACAGTGAGAGGCCCGCGTACCGCAAAAAAAAAAAAAAAAATGAAGTCCGATTCTTCATAACATTCTTACTTCAAGGGACACAATTTAAAATTGGGATAAAAAGAATCCAGTCTCAGAGGTCAGGTAGCATGGGTTCAAATCTTGGCTTAACCACTCATAAGCCTGTGACCTAATGAAAGGTGCTTAATTGCTTCAAAGCTGATTTTGTTCCTTTGTAAAACAGGGGCAGCATTAGGACCCACCCGTAAGAGGGCAGATGATTGGTGGTGAGGTTGCACACGACGTTTTAGTATTGGAATACAGTAAATGCAACACTATCATTGCATCAATGTTGTACATTCTACTACTGGGTTTGCTACAACCACTAGTCCCACTCCTATTTTTCCTGATTTTTCTCCATAGAATAAGTTTCCAGATCTACCTCTCTTCTGTGTATTTGTCT
Organism: Phocoena phocoena; assembly: GCF_963924675.1. NCBI lineage: Eukaryota > Metazoa > Chordata > Mammalia > Artiodactyla > Phocoenidae > Phocoena > Phocoena phocoena. The sequence continues at coordinate 37,926,655 of NC_089238.1, read as the reverse complement.
GTTTCTTTCCTTTTTTTTTTTTTTTTTGGCCCGTCAAGTGGCTCATGGGATTCTAGTTCCCTGACCAGGGATTGAACCCGGGCCTTCAGCAGTGAAATCGTGGAGTTCTAACCACTGACCGCCAGGGAATTCCCTGTGTATTTGTCTTTAAATCTGAAATTGGGGTATTTCAAATGGTTTTTTAAAAGATCTGGGCTGGGCGTTCTTCTCAGTGGCTATGTTGACCTCAGTACACTCCATTCTGGGGACGATGACTTGCTGACACCCACCTTCTTATGGTGTGCTCCTTCATGGAAAGCGGGGCAGCCTGCTGTGCATACTTACTATAGGCAGTTCCTTAGTTGCTCACAATATTTCACTATTTGGATTTGAACAAAGCAAACTCTATTTTCTTACAGAATACACATGACTCACATTTCATGATATTTCAGCTGATGGAGAAACTTAGTTTTCCAACTGCAAATCCTAGAAGCTTGCCTGAACATAAATACTTTCTTACCCAGATTCAATACTCATATCTTGGTTCAGATTTATTTTTAATCATTTAACCTCATTCATTTTATTTTTAATTGTATGTAACAACTGTTCTTTTTCACAAACATGTTCTCAAAGTCACAAAGTGAAAATTTTATTTAGGAAACTTTCTCCTATCTTGACTTTCCTAACGCATTTTATGTATACCTCTCTCAAGACAAGGATCCATCCTATTTTGTGTTGTGTTTGTCTGTATGGCTGATCACTTTAACTTTCCACATGATTGGTATCATCGTTTGGTTGTCTGTTAGACACATATAGTTTTTAGCCATTCTCTTGGAGATTCTGATCCACTGGGTTTTGGGTGGGTGCCTGGGAAACAATATTTTAACAAGCATTCAAGGATATTCATGAAATACTGGTCTATTCGCTATGGATTTTAAGTGCATGCAATTTGTGTCTTTACCACTAGAAGAGCCAGCATACTTTGTGCACAGTAGTAACTCCAGTGCTCAGTTAGTGAATTCTTATGCTCATTGGGATTTTCTGGAGTAAAAGAATAATAACCATAACAATAGCTATGATTCATTACACACTTACTATATATTCCATTCTTTAGGCATATTACTAAATCTTATGTACTAAATCAGAATGTAGATCTCCAGGTTAGAGATTTGGAAGCTGAAGCTCAAGGTGGGGGTTGTAATTGCCTCATTACGCAGTTAAAAAGTAGCCAAATACATCTTTATACCCAGGTGTGTCTGACAGCAAAGCCCCTGTGACTTGGGCATATTTCTCCAGCCACTGCTGCTTGCCCTAGTTAATATTCTCCTTGAACAACCTACAAGGTCCTTAACTTCTCACTGGCATAAATGTCTCTGATGCTCCCAGTTTAAAAATTGCAATACACATAAATAATTCAAGCAAACAACTTGATATAGTGGAGTGCATTAAGGCTAAAATAACCCTCCCCTTTTCGACTAGTTTAGAAAAACATCATCATTTTCTAGAAATACTCTCTGGGCTTCATGTGGTGCATGGTACATTGAATTTCTTAGCATTTTGCCAGCTCTGCCATTCGAAAGAAAAAAAAAAGCACTCTGGAATTGCTGCAAAATCAGCATAAATGCAGATTTAATTGGCTTTGCCTCACAAATAACCTTCTTCATGCCAGCTTTATTGCAATGGTTGGAGAAGAGCCTATCTTTTTCATCACTATACTGGTTTTCTGTTAACAACATTCATAGTCAAAATCTGAAAGGTATTTACTGATAGGCTAAGGCTTAGGTGGGCTGTCTTTAAACAAAGGTTTTTTCATCCACCAGAGGTTTATCTCGATAGATAGATGGGTGGATAGATTGATAAATCTATCTGTTTTTATCTCCAACATCATCTCATAACAACTCCTTCTCACCCCTTGATCATTCCCTCCAATTACACTGTCATCTCTGCAGTCTTCAAACATCCTAGATTTTTCTAGCCTTTGGCTTTCACTCCAACTATTGCCCGTTTTGGGATACCCCTTTCCCCTCATCTCTTTGTGGGTTACTTCTTCCCATCCTTTATACCTCTTCTAAATTTCACCTACTTTAAAATGTCATCCTTGGAATTCACTCTGAGATGGTCTACTCTCCATTCTGTTGAATCTCTGCTTGTTTCGTTTATAGAAGGGGTTGGTAAATTTTTTTCTGTGTAAAACCAGATAGTAAATAAAACAGGACACTAGCAGGATTCAGCTGCTAAGTGTAATCTCCTGACCTTTGCTTCATAGTGCTGATTACAAGCTTTAGTTGGAACATTTATTTTGTTTTATGCTTGTTTATTATCAGTATGCCCATTATAATAAAAGCTTCATGAGGACAGGAATCATAGTGCACTTGTACTTTACTGTATTAACACTGAACATAGTAGATGCTCAATAAATATCTCTTGAAAGAAAGAAAGAAAGAAAGTTAGTTTAGTTTGATTTAAATATTTAGCCTTAATGATTCCCTACAGACTGCAAGATTAAACCTAATTCCTTAGGACACATATTCCCACAGACTCTTGACCCAATGAAATCTTCAGTGCCAACACTCACTACCATCTTTACTGTCATAAGACAAGAGCTGTAGTTCACTAATTCATTTACTCTTTCATTTAGTGTCATGCACAATAAATAATATTCTAGACACTGTGCTCTAGGCACCAGGCTAACAATGACACATAAACTAGACACAACTAGTTTAAACTCTCTCTTGGAGTTTAAAATCTGGTATTGTCTCAAGTAGACAGATATTCATCTCTCTCTGTTTTGCATGCTGTTTAGCATGATTTCCTTTGTGTGTAGGTTCCTGTTATCAGATGCACTGAGTACTCTCCCAGTGGTGCATCCCACATTAATTGAGTGGTCACTATGATGCTCTTCTAATTCATCTCTTCATCCTCTGTGTCGTTCTCTATGATGTTCACTTCATATCTTTACGCAGCCCCTATCTCTTGGGCCATAATCATTTCTCTAAGGGCCTGTCTCCTTCACTCAACAATGACTTTTGGTGAGCCAAAGAGATTAGTCTGACATTCTTCGTTGTATTAGCAGGGTCAAGCAGAATGCCTGGATTACAAACCAAATAAATGTTTGATGAATGAGTCAGTTCCGGCATCTTACCTAGAGACTTTTGTAGTACTAATTATTTATGGGATGAATTCAGAAGAGTTTGATAAGGATACTAAGAAATTATTGTGTTTGGATTATTATCAAATATGTTTTTCTGAGATTTAAATATTTATGAGTTAAAATTCCAATATATCAATTAATTTTAGACATACTGCTATCTTTTACTTTTATAAACCATTAAAATGAAATGATATTCAAAATCCAGTGTTTTGACTGGGGTCAAAAGTAGAGACTTGACAAAGGTGGAAATTTATTAAGGGTAAAATTACATAGTGATACTTTTCAATGGATTAGTGAATCTGACCTGGTACCTTGTTCTCTGGTACAAAAATAGGTCATGGTGCTTTTATTTCAAATACATTATATTATAGGACTTTCTGCATAGGATCAAAAATTTCACTGATTCATTTGATGTATCTGTTTGAAGACTTAAGTTCTAAACACGCAAAACTATAAAACTTTTACAAGTCAAAATGATCCTTTAGAAAAGCCATAAAGCAATGTTTGCATATATATTGACTTAAAAATATTTCTTTTGAAAAACTGTCACTGCTATACAAAATAACCCTGGACCCATGCAAGTAATCTCAGCTTTAGAATATGAAATAATTTGCAAATTAAATGATAGGGTTTCAGAGAAAGCATGGGTTGTTTTTTAAAGTAAGTGATAGAAGGGTTGCAGATATGCAGAGAGCCTTCTGAAATGAAAAGTTTTCATGTACACTCAATGATTTCATAGAAAAGTAAGTACTTTGAAGCAAGTGGCAGGGCTGAAATTCTGCTACCTTTCCTTTATCTATTTTCACTTTTCCCAGAACATATGTTTCAGAATAGTTTTATTAGCAAGTGGAGATGTCACTGTCCAAAATCTGTGGTGTGATTAGCATTATTGAATGGCAGGTTTTGTGTTACTCATGTTTATTTTATGCCTTTCCAAACCACCTGCTTCCTTGTGCTATGTCTTAGATAGTGAGAAACCGTGACAGTAGAGATGTACAGTTCCACTATAATTCTAATGGTTTCCGACATTTTGGGTTTCTCTTTTTCTGAGTGTCCTAGACAAAACTGAGTAACATGGTCACTTCTTAGGAAACAAAGCTTAGAAATAATTCACTCATTCATTTAACTCAAATTTACTGAGTATTTATTCAGTGCCAGGTAGTAGACAAGAACCTGTGGTTACTGAGATGCATGAGACACTGTTTCTACAATAGTCTAGTCAGGGAGACAGGGAGGCAAACATTGTAGTGTGAGAAGGTCTACTATAGAGTTAAAAGTATGATGGCATCAGGAAGAGAAAGTGAAAGCATTTGTTTCAAGAATGCACTGGAATCTTGAGCATTTAATTATCAATATAAGAGAAAAAAAGCTGCCAAAGAGTACTGCAGACCAAAGCACCTACATTGGTACGTGTCCATAGAAATGTGAGAACGATTGTTGTTGAGAAATTTTAATTACTTTGGTTTGGCTGAAATACAGGGTATGCATGGAAAGCAGGAGAGAATGAGACTTCGCAACTTGATAACAATTGCTGGTACCTATTGAGCCCTTAGTACATGGCAACTACTGTACACCTATTCTCTTATTTAATCCTTCCAACAAATTGTTGGACTGAAACAATTTTCTTACTTTTCTTATTTTACAGATTAGAAAGCTGAGTTTCAGAGTTTAAGTGGTATGTTAACTCAGTGCTCTCATAGAACAGTCAAACTGGGTAATTCTGGAGCGTTTAATATTGGGACTATTTACAAAGCTGTAGACATGGTTTAAACCAATGGATCTCAAAGTATTGTCCCTAGACTGGCATTATCTGCATCAGTTGAGAATCTGTCAGAAACACAAATTCTCAGGTTCTATTCCAGAGATACTGAATCCAAAACTCTAGGGGTGAGGCCACATAATCTCTAGTCTAACAAGCCCTATAGGTGATGCCAATTCATGCTGAAGTTTGAGAACCACAGATCTAGGGAAGCAGCCATGGATGGTGCAGTGCTATGTGGCTGGTAACACAGGGGAAGATGCATCACCCTGATGTCTAAAAGAAAAGGCAGTTGCCAGAAGCACTGATACTCTTAAGCCTTCCTGAAACGTCCTTCTGGTTGAAAATTTTACCAATTGTGGTTTCCATGATATGTTTTTTTTAATTTTTCTTCTTCTTCATTTCTGACAATAAACAGAAGGCTTCAGAGATTCAGTAAAGAGATCTGGGCTTGAATTTCAATTTAGCAGTTACTAACTGTGTAATCTTAAACAATTTCCTTATACCCCCTGATCTTAAATCATTGTTGTTTTTCACCTATTAAATGATTTTAATATTAGTGCCTACCCCATAAGTATTTTTTTGTAAAATTTAAATGATTTAATATTTAGAAAAAGTTTAGGATAGTCTGTACTAAATATGTGTTATATGTTACCTATTGTTAATGATATTTTATTGCCACTGTTGCTATTATCATTATTATTATTCTTTCTCTGTTTTTTTTCTAAGGTTCTACTTCCTCTCATGGTATTTCACTTGAAATTAGATTTTGCTTTTCATTTTATACATATATCCCAGGTTATTTTTACTAGCATCTATTCTGTGTAACCCTCAATCTGTATCTTCAGTTCCATTTATCTTTTAAATTATAAACTTTTATATATAACAACCTACTAAACAGCTCATATTGCTTATAACATATATATATATAAATCAATCAAGTAACCAACAACAAACAAATAATAATAAGAATCCCTGTTCATTTACCTGCCATCTGTGACAGAAATCTGGGAAGCTTCTTATACTCCTTCTTCTGCCTACAACTTAGTCACTTATAGATTTTAACAAATAAATCCCACAGATTTTAATAAATTAGACTCTTTTGCCATCTCCATTCCTGAAGCCTGAGTTCTTATCTCAGCCGGGTTAGCACAAAAGCTTTAAACACCTTCCTCCTCAAAAATATTGCCCAGTCCTACTGTTCTCCATTCTTCACCCCAATTAGAGTGTTTTTCTCAATCCAAAACAGAAATCAAACAACCAATAACAAGATTGCATAACTGCACTACTTAAAACTCTTTTAGGGTCCATATCACTTGTACAATACATTCTCAGCTGCTTAGCCTGACTTAGAGGGTAATTCTCTGACCCCGACCTACTCTTATGTAGAGGTTGCATGGCATAATGGTTGAGAGTAGGACTCCAGAGTCATATTGCCTGCATTTAAAACAGGCCTTCACCTCTTCTTGCTTGTCATCTTCGGCATGTGTGACAGGCATCTTCTGTTTATCCCTCCTGATCTACACCCCATCCTTTACTTGCTCTGTGCCAGGGAGGTTGATATGTCTGGACCTCATCAGTTACCTTCCCTGTCCTCTGGTATCACTTGGATTTGGCCACTGATGGCTACCATCAGGAACTCTGTAAAACACCAAGAGAGGGCTCCCTTCCTGTTGGGTTGCCAAAGGTTGATAGTGCCTGTCTACTGAAGGCCACAGCCCCTGTAACACAGCTCTCTCAGGATTGCTCTCCCTGGGTTCTGTTAACTGCCTTCTTTGCTTTCAAGCTGAAGGGTGAGAGCATCTTCCTCTATGTTACCAGACCCTGTTCAGTTTGGGTAACTGGGATCTGGCTTTTTCTTGTTCTCTGGGCAATAAATGGGTATCTGCCTTAGAACAATGCCCAGTAACCACTTTGCTTTTGCCATTCTTTTTTTTTTTTAGCGGTACGCGGGCCTCTCACTGTTAACAGCCTCTCCCGTCGCGGAGCACAGGCTCCGGACGCACAGGCTCAGCAGCCATGGCTCACGGACCCAGCCGCTCCGCGGCATGTGGGATCTTCCCAGACTGGGGCACGAACCCGTGTCCCCTGCATCGGCAGGCAGACTCCCAACCACTGCGCCACCAGGGAAGCCCTGCCATACTTTTTAAGCACCACATTCTTTACCGTGAACCCCAGTTCCTGCAGCTCATCATTTGCCATGACCTTTGCCATGAGGCTCCCTGATACAATGCCAGTCAGGTCAATTCAGCCACTTAATAGCTGTGATACTGACCCCTGACCTTCTTGGCCTTGCACCTGTCACCTCCCCCTGGGATAACTGAGCAATGGTTTGGTTTCGAGGTCTCTACTACTTAATTGTCTGAAGTATTAAGATGTCAACCCAGTCAAGTTCTAACAGTGAGAAATTTCAGCTCTGGGTGATTTTTTTAAAAATCAGTCATTAGAATTTTGTTATTTTAAAAGATGATTCTGACTATATATAAGTGTTTTCCCCTTGAGCTCTCCTTAAAGAAGCTAGGATTTTTTTGGCAGTTCTTTCTCTTTTTTCTCTCTTCCAATCAATACCTTAGTCATCTTCCCAAGAGAATTCTGGAATCATGGGATTCACCCCACTGCACCTGATCAAAAATCTACTCTATTTTCTGCAGATATATGCCTAAGCCCTTTTCATTCACTTTATATCATTTAAACTCAAAAACATCCTTGTGAAATTGCTATCACTAGTATCCCTGTTTTACAAATGATAAAAGTGACACTCAGAAATCTTCTGAAATTTGCCCATGGTCAAAGAATCAGCCAATAGCAGAGATAGAATTCTAAGTTTTCTCTGTTGAATACCCAAAGTATGAACTATTTTAATATAGTGCTTCTGTTTAAAAAAATACAAGCTAAAATATTTCAAACCAATAAGTAGCTTTATATTTCAAAGATAAAATCCAAAATCATCTGGCTCATGAATATTATATATTAAAGGGTAAACACTCCTTCTGTTTAAAATAATGAATTCCTTGTTCAGTTATGGGATGTTTGGAGTTCATAGAGTATGATCCAAGATGTCTTTTGTTACAAGTTTGACTTGAAGTCTTGGTGTTACATTTTATTCCTAATTCCAATTTCTTCTGGTCAGCTCTGTGCCTTGCCCTGGGGTTAGGCACCCATCAGGAAAATGTCTTTGGCAGTCTCCCTCCAACAGTTAAACAGCTAAATGGGGAACATGTTTATGGTGTGGAGCCTCATCTCTGACATGTCTGGCCCATACCCCAGGACTGGGATTCTATTTAAGTCTCTATGACTAAGGTGCCAATTCTTCTTTATAGTAGAGATCTATCCTGAACTCCCTCTAACTAAATGTTTGTGGCTTCAAGCATTTTGCCTATCTATAAAAAATTCCCATTACAGAAATGGATGTTTCCTGCCATGATTCAGGCCCTCCTCCAAACAGGTTGATACTTAGAATCATGGAATTTCACCATTTAACTAACGTTGCAGATTATTTCATGACACAGTTGGTTCAGTAATCATGTAAGCCTGGGAATAGGAGAGAGGGAGAATTTTCTATCCTCAACAACATTCCATCTTTCCCAGAAAAAGAGATGTGACCCAGATCCAAAGTGAATCCATCTAACCAGCAGTTAACTTCCCATTTGCTTCATCATCTTGTGTGTCAGTTGTCCTATTTTCCTATTATATATTCATCCACTCTTTCTTCATTTTTTCTTTATCTGAATTTATAACTTATTTGCTTCTTCTATTTTAAAACAGCAAAACCCACAAAAACAAATATTTTCTTTTAACCCTGAATCCTATTAGCTTCTGCTTCAACTCTTTGCTTTGTTTACTGCCAACCTCTTGAAAGCACTGGTTTAAAACTTGATGTTTCTGCTTCCTTTCATGTCAATCATCTCAATACCCTCCTGGATCCCCTCTGAATCTATTCCTCAGTGCAGATACTCCTTACCTCCTCACTTGGAGCTCCTTGAATTTCTTGTTTGCAACAGAATTAATCCTGTATGTGAGAGACACATCACCCTAGATAGGGCAATTAGAGTGTCATACTCATCTGGACTGAGTGGGATCCATTTGGAGGGGTCTGGACTATGTGATAATGATATTTCAAGTCCTCTCTTTTGCGGTGCAATATATTTCTGGCAACAAAAACTCCTGCTGACAGAACTGGAAAAATTTGAGCTACATGCATTCTACCATCCCCAGTAATTTTCTGTATCTTGTATTTGTCATTTCATGTATTTTTCCTAGAGTACAAACTATTCTTCTTAACATCAGCTGTAGCACTACACCTTAACTTTAGTAAAGCAAGCCCAAAATAAAACTAAAACACTGAAAATAAACTACAATAAACATCTGGATGAAAATGTCCAAGAGAAAATAATGGTATTATTCTTTTCTATGACAAAAAACAATTGGCTTCCAAAAAAAACCAAAACAGTGCCTAAGAGGAGGTAAAGGATGTGAGAAAGTGGCTATCATATAAACCCTTATGACCAGAGCACTTGGTTTCATTTTTCACCATGGTTTTGAATTTCTACTCTTAATATTTCCCCCAGTCCTACTTTCTCACTCTCATTTTGTTTTGTTTTTATTATTGTATGCCTTTTTGTTGTAGTACACTTAAATCTTTGAGGGGAAGTGAGGCAATGAACAAATAAATGCATAACAAGTAAGACATGTTGACAGTTTTATTCTTCTAAATATTAAAGGAATACTGACTTATGGCAGCATCCTCCTGGGTCAGAGGGTCAGGTGGTCATTTGAGGAGTATTTGTATGCGGAAATATCCTGGGGTGGATGTGGTGCTCATATCATAGGAACAGTAAGGACACAGAATAAAAATAGTCGGGAGGTTAAGGTATTTGTGACTATATTTTTTACACAGCAGCTCTGATGTTAAAATTAAGCATAATGTGAAGAAAATCAATGACTTTTCTTGCAATAACTTGTTTTCATTTTTTCCCCCCTCTTGGCTGTAAGAAGGTACCTATTTTAGTTTTTTAAGTCCCTCTGAGGAATCTTGCACCCCAGTCCCCCAAAAGGGGCAGTATTACCAAAATACCTTAGAGTTGCCCCTCCATGAACTCGGGTGGCCTCTGCTCTTGGTAGGAAAAAAAATATATCATCAATCTAATTTCAGAGGCCGATGGGAATAAAACTTTTACTGGGCTTCATCAGCCAGACCTTAGATTGAAATGTGGGTCCATTTCACTCTCTATTTCACACTGATCTTTCAAAAGTCATGGAGAAGGCTGCAAAAGTCAGTATCCAACTGAAATCCTGAGTTAAAATTGTTTACAGTTGCCTGGTACAGTAATTAATCTGAAATCATTACTTGTCATTACCTGGCTCCCTGAATATGCAATTAGTTAGGAACTTAGATAAGGGGTGCTATTAGCACAATTAAATATTCCTCACAAATTCCATTGGCTGAATCTGAACATTTCGTTTTAATAGAGTCACTGACAACTGGAATGTGTCCACAGGAATAGGTCCCATGATCTGGATAGTAAGTCTGGTGAGGAATAAGTGAAGGGATTTTGCAATTCTGAATCACAAAGAGAAGATTAAATCTCTTATCAACATTGGAAGATCAACAGAGAGAGAAGGAAGTTGTCCAGGGATGTGTTACTAGTGATGGCAAAGCTAGAAACAAATTACAGAATTACAAAAAGGCACACTTAAAATCAATGAAAGAGAACTAACTCTGTGCAATGTGATAGGCTGATTGTAAAGTCCCCATCCCTGGTAGATGATCCCAAGTCAGCAATGTCAAAGAATGACTTCCACTTCCACAGCCTAATTGCAGATGCCAATGAAACTGGGCTGGGGACAGCCCTGTCCATGATGTCTATAACGTTCTCCACTGACTGTCCTCGAGACTAGATTTACCCAATAATACAAAAGGTCAAAACTCACTTCTATCAAAAGGATTTATTCATTCACTCAGAAACAGAGTGAGCTATGTCAAAAGAAAAGTGGTTTTCCTTGTTTGGGCAGTATTCTTTATAGTTGGGTTTAAATTGACTCCTGTAATGTAAACTGAGACTAACTTGCAGTCTAATTCCAGTTGTTTTCATTGAAGAGAATTATCAGAAGCCACAGTTTGGCAGAACGTTCAGCTTATTCAATGAAGAAATTGATAAGGCAAAGAAAGGCAAGACTCTGGAGCTAAGGGGGTGTGCAAATTCTCTGTGCTTTGTGGCCTTGTTAGAAAAACCTCCACCCATCTTACAACTATCTTTTACAACATATCCTAGACACTGTGATGTTTGGGTACTAGTCTATGCAGCTAACATAGGGACAACTGTGTCCCTTCCTTTAGGGACTTAATACACCTGAGGGAGAACCCTATGTGCAAACATAAAATTTCCACAGAAAACTGTAAGCACTGAAATTTTAAGTATAAAATAAGCAGTTCCCTGCCCTCACTTATCTCAGTTTTTCCATCTGTAAACAGAATGTTGATCCTTTAAGAAGGCTTTCCAATTCTGAAATACTTAAGACTAGTACTTAATCATCAGCTACCTGGAGCTATGACCTGTACCCTCACCGGAAGGTGGGCTTCCCAAGACATCAGCAGAATCCCACTGCAGCTTCCAGGCACATGGTAGAACAACGGATCTCTATTAGTGTCATAAACTTACTGTGTGTTTGCAATGGTAAACATCTCACCTCAACAGTTGACTTATGTCTGCTTTTTAAACAACTGCAACAGATGGTTGACACTTGAACAGAATACATAATTACTTTGCAATCTAACACTTCATTCTTATTTGTTCTTTCTCAAAGGACAGAAGCTGTGCCTTATGCCATTGGGTCTAATCAGTTAGTTTAATCAGAAGCAGTGTTAGGAAAGCTCTCAAGAGAGATGAGCTGTGGGAGGATTCCTAATACCAGCCTTTCGGGGACATTAAAAAAAGCTGGTGGGGTGGGGTGGTGGAGAGAGAAATCTTAGTACTTTTTAAAAATGCATGCCTCATTCTCATTTGTGTTCCAGATGAGGAAAAAGTTTTTATACATGTTTTTTCTCATTTCTTCCACTTCACCTCCCTTAGCCTCAATTTCTTCATCTGGGTTTGTAATCCCTAACTCAGAGGCTGCTCTGAATAGTAAATGCAATAACTCCTGGAAAGACCTAGCATAGAGCTTGGCATATAGTGGACACTCCACAAATATCGCTATGGATAAATTCAGGTGAAACTAAAGGGGCATCAACTCCTTCTTGTTCTGACACTGTTAATATGATTCAAGTTAAGTCCTTGCACCCGCCCATTCAACCAGTGGCCTTCTTAAACCCACATTTCAGGAAGAAGCCTCCGTCAATATTTCTCTCCCTCTTTTATGGAATCTCTTCTGCAAACATTGCTTCTCCACACTCCTAACCAAGGCAGCTCCTAGGTTGGCATAAGTCCCTGGAAGCCCAGAAATCCATCTACCCTTCTTTACTCAACCGTTCCTATTCTCCATGAGAATCTATTCCAAATTCCACTCCCTTTGCTGATTCAAGAAATCTTAAATCGAATATGCCACTCCTTCCAAAGTTTACATTTATAAAATAGTGCTATTGTCACCTTACTTGTTTTATGTGTGATATATTCATGGGGATTTTGATATTCACCTATCTCAAGCTTGTCAGAGAACTATGCTGTTTCAGAGAACAAAACAAAAATCTATGACTGAAAGGCAGAGGGTTGTCAAAAAATGGAAAGAAAACAATTCTACTTCACCCAAAGTATCCTAAAGCTTTCAGATGACCCTTGACCAGTGATAATACCATATTTATTTTGGAAAAGATTACATGCCATCACCACACTAAAATTTGGCAATCCAATGAATTTATGCAACTCAAGAAGGCAACGGAATTTAAAGTCTTTAGGGAAAGGGCAGCAAAGTACCGTCTAGAATAATTTACAAAATGTAAAGAAAAGAAATTAGGTAATATAAAACATATAGAAAGCTAACTGGAGGGGTCTTAAAAATTCAACACCATAGAGGAGAAATGTATATTTATTGAGTTCTATGCTAAGTAATTCACATATTTCACACACAAGAAATGTGGTAACATATGCAATGTTCTTAGCATAGAGGGTGGCATGTAGTGAATGCTTAGTAGAGGCTGAGTACTATCATCTCACTCAATTTCAGAAACATTTCTGTTTTGCAGATGAAGAAAATTGGTCTCTGAATATATGGGCAGCCAGGCAAACTTCACAAAAAGAGAATGTGGTGAAATCAGGATTCCAAGTGAATCTTCCAGACATTAAATATCATCCATTTTTTTCTGCTGTGCTACACGACTTGCCATTTGAGCTAAGAAAGAGGACTTTTCTTTCAGAGAATGCCCCATTGCTCATTCACACCCTATCTTGGCAGATGCAAACACAATTCCATCAGAGGTAGAAGACACTCGAAATCTGCTTCCAAGTGATACTTAAGCCCATTGTGAGAATTTTAGTGCACTTCAAGTATATTCACTCATTCAACAAATATATAATGAACATACTACTGTATGTCAGGAACTATTCTAGGCACATTTGCAGCACAACATCCCAGAACCCCTGCTCATCCCAGTCAACACCCTCTCCAGAGAAACCACTCTTCTGATGTCTATCACCAATATATTAATTTTGCCTGTTCTTGAACTTCATAAAATTTGAATTAGACAGGTTGTACTCTTTCTTGACTGGTTTCTTCCACACGGCATTTTATGCTTTACTTTTAATTTAGCATTATATAATAAATGGTTTCCTTCAGCAAATTTCATTCAACAGAGATTTATGGAGTGTTAACCAGGTAACACACACTGACGCAGACATTGTGCAGGAATATTCACTATACCCAGTATTATTCAACAATATATTGAGGTTCCAACAAATAAGAAGGAAAATTTTTTTAAAAAGATAAAACACTTGGAAGATATTAAAATAATCTCTTGTTTTGATGGTGAGGTGACTGCTTACCTAGAGAATCTTAAAATATTATACTAGAATTAATTATATATTTGGTAAGGTGATGAAGAAATACATTTAACAATAGTCTTTTTCTGTTGTAACAATGCACTTCTAGAAATCAAAATCGACTTTTTCATTTTTAAAGGTATTATTGGGCATGAATGCCCATATATTTGTCCTTCTTGACACATAGGGATAAATAAGAACAAAAGAAACAAAACCCTTGACCTCATTAAACACATATTCTAGAGAGGATAAATGAAATATAATCCATTAACACAATAAGTAAAATTGTATGGTAGGCTATAACTTGAAAAGTATGTTAGAAGTGGAAAATTAAGCAAGGTAGGGGGAAATTGCCCATGCAAAGGGGGTACAGTTTTAAATGGAGAGATCATACTCTCAAGCTACCTTAATCAAATCAGTATAACACTGGATGGGGAAAAAAAGGTCATGGAAAAAGAAAAGAAGATCCAGACTTGGCTTTAAATATGTACCATAATTTAAGGTATAATAGAGATGTTATTTTAATTTAGAGGAAAGCGAAGTGTGCTATTTATAAAATAAAGCTGGAACAACCACTATCCATCTAGAAGTTAATAAAAGTGGACCACTCTGCTATACTATGCAGAAAAAATAAAGCCCATTTAGGATAGAGACCAAACCTAAATGTAAAAATAATGATAATAACAAAATGATGTAAAAAAATCTCACATGTAAAACTAGAAAGATAATGCATCCTTCATTCCTACATATTTACTGCACCTTGTTTATGCTCCATGTTTGAGGCACATAAATGAACAAAACACAGAGCTCCATGTTTAATAAATAACAAGCAAAATAAACAATTATATGATTGATTTTGTCAGGAAATAACAAATGCTATAGAAAAAAAGGAATAAAGAGCATAAAGCAGTGAAAGAGAGGCTGTGAATGCTGAAGCCAGAGTGGGTGGGTAGAGAGTAGGTCAGATAACAATACTAATTAATGCCAAAAGATAGGACTGAAAATGTGGCACTTGAGCGAAGACTTGAGGAAGGTGAACTAATTATTCAGGCAGATTCCTTGGACCAGAGAACCCTGAGCAAAGGCAAGAGTTGATATAAAGGTTCTAATGTGGGAGTGTGCCTTGGGTCTTTAAGGAAAAGCAAGGTAGGTATGTGGCTACAAGAAACTGAGTGGGGTGGGGGAGGGGGGTTGAGAGAGAGAATTGAATCAGGTCACATAGAGCACTGTAGGCCCTTTTAAGAACTTCATGTATAACCATTACATCTGAAAAACTAGAAATCAAACCCTATTTGACAAGATAGAAATTATAAATCTTACTGATTTACATGCCATAAAAAAGGAAACAGACAAAACAATAGATTGGGAAAGAAGTATTTGCAGTACCTAAGATTCACTATATCTATACTATACACTAAATAGAAAAATGCAACAAGAGTATTGAAGACAATTCACAAAAGAAAAAAACAGAAGAGTTCAACAGGTATATGAAGAGTTTATCTACCTTTCTAGTAGTTAAGTCAATGAAAATAGTGACATATGGATATATGTCTGTAAGACTGGAATAAATTAATAAAAACGCTATAATTCTAATCACTGGCTAAGATTCACACTTACACTTCGTAGTAGACATATGAATCAATGCATTTTAAAGCAGTTTGTCAACATCTAGTAAGATTAATGACATTTATGGAAACTATAATTTTAAGTGATTGCTTTTACACCTTTGTAAGTCTTTTTATCATAATCAATTCAAATATTTATATAAAATTTGACTCTACAACCTGATTTCGTGTATATGTGTATGTGTGTGCAAAAGAGTGCATGTGTGCACACATACTCATATAGGTATTTTTGGATGGGCTCAACATTGGAAAAAGGTGCCCAGTGATTTTGGCTTTGGCACCAGAACCCTGGTTTAGTCAAACTTGTCTGTTTTGTTTTATACATAATAATATACATATAAGCATGCATAAGTATATATATTTTTAGATTTATATTTCATATATATGCAAGTAATTTTGGCATAAAAATTCAAGCTTACAAAAACAGGCTTTCTTTTATTCCAATATTCATTTTTTGTTGTTGTTGTGGAAACTAAGGCCCAAAGAAACAACCAACTTTACAGAGTCTGTGAATAATAAAGCCAGAAATAGCTCTTTTTCTTTCTTTTTTAAAAAATCATGCCAATGTTCTTTCTGGAAAAAAGAGCCTGAGAATTTTGAATTAGATGTGTTCACATAATATATTGCTTGCTTGTCTTCTCTTAGTCCACTCTAGATTTTTTCCACTGTGTTCCAGAGTCTCCCAAACTTTTTAAAGTTTATGCTTGAAATAAAGCAGCATTCAAAAGTTCTCTGTACTGAGGACAAATGTGTTGATTATTGTGTTATATTTCCCATTATAGGAACATCAGAGAGAAATATCTGGACAACAAGTGGCCATGGAGTAGAAATGGAGAATTACTGGGAAATGCATGCAATTCTGTGGACAAGGGACAAAGGATTCTGAAGGCACTGATGGCAAAAAATTCATATCAGAAAAGAGCAAAGAAAGAGGATTTTGTCCCAAGATTTTTTTAAAAATTACAAATATCAACAAAGGTCCATAGATGTTTTAAATTTTATTCCAAGTGGAAAATAAGTCTTCCAATTTTATTGAACACTTTCTTTAGGCAATAAAGCTTACATTTATTTACAACCTCACATTTAATCATCCTGATCTATGTCTAGATTTATATAAAGAAAATAGCCAAGACCAAGAGAAGAGAAGCAACTTGCCTAAGGTCACAGAGTCAGCTATCAGCACTTCCAGAACTGCACTTGTATGTTCTGACACATTCATTACCCCATCCCTTTCCTCACGGAATAACCTGGGGTGAGATCTTGAATGACTGCAGAAAACGGAGAACCCATAGTTCCAGGGACACAAAAGTAAAACGAAAGCATTTTCAAATATACCTACTATAACTGAGCAGAACACATCTTCTGCAATGCTGATATCAGCTTTTTATTTCTGGACACAGATAAAAGTTACATGCTGTACATCACCACTGAGGACATAGCTTCTTGAGGGTGGAAGACTGATGATTCATCTACTATTTTGTACCTTTTTGACTTCATAATACTTTTCTTTTTCCACTGAGCTTTGAGCACTTTGAAATCATGAAATATATCTTTGATTTTTGGTCCTTGGGGCAAGCTTAATATGATCACAAAGTAGATGTGGATAAATGAATCAATGACTGAATGAATGAATGGGTGCATTTCCAACTTACAAGTGCAAAAACACTTCTACTTGTGGACATGTGACCTCAGGAAGTTGTTGGTGACTCCCAAGCGCTTAATCACTGAAATCGCTTATTATCATATATGTGTGTGTTTGTGTATGTGCACAGTGACAGTCACTTCCCCAGTGTTGTCACTCAGAATCACTCAATACTTAGGGCACTTTATGTTTTGGTATGACTTCAGAATAAATGTACCTTCTTGAGCCACTGATAATCTTTGATTTGAAATACAATTTGGGGGAGGCTATCATAGGTCAGTTACTATGCCAGGTGCTAGGAATAAAATAGGCAAAAACAATTTCTCTACATGTGCAGAAACTCAGAGATAAGTTTAGGACAAATACGTACAAGGAACTAGAGAGCACTAAGAAGGGCTTTGGACTTGTATTTGGATGTGAGACCTGAAGGATGAATATAAACTCTGCATTCAGAGACGGTGGGCATAGGAGTAGACAGTGGACTATTTGGGGAAGCTTTTACAGACTGATGGATCTTCATGTGTGAATGGCACATGGTACATGAGAAGATCTGAGAGAAGATATACTTTCATGAATGTGGAGTGTCTATGTTTACTTGGAATGATAGGAAGAAGGAGATAAAATCTGAGAACAAAGAGAAAATAAACTCTGAGAGATAGGAGAAAAAAGCGATAAAATCTGAGAATAAGCAGTACCAAATCGCAAAGAGCCTTGTAAACTTAGCCTAATATCTTAAACTTTATCAAGGGCTTTGAAGGTTATTGAGTGGTTTCAAGTAGGGGGTGCAGTGTTATCTTCAGGTTGCTTTTGAGAAAGGTTACTCTGCTGTGTGAAAACATGGTGAGGTGGGCAACACTGAAAGGAGAAGATATGTTTCTTCATCTAAGATGCTAACACAGTTGGAAACCAGCAGGGTGTGTTTGAAATGGGTCCTGTTCCATTTGATACAATAGTGCAGGTAGGATTTGAGATAGAGCCAAACACAGAGCCTGGCACAAAATACGCATGCAAAATATCTCAGTTTCTCCCCACTCACTTCTAATTTCCTCCTTTTCTCTTGTCCTATAATTTTCTTAAGTGCTATTATACATTGCTCATGTTATGTCTGTTTTATGTATGTGTGTGGGAGAGTGGGGTAAGAATTGGCCTACCTACAGTCAAATCTCCAGGCAGCACCAAATCTTTCAAGAATCACATTCAATTTCTTATCCGTAAAAACACCAAAAGGTGGATGATGCTGGTGCTGCGGGAGGGCCCGGAGACCCTGGAGGCCCTGGGGGCCCTGGAATGGGAGGCCGAGGTGGCTTCCTCAGAGGCTTCAGCCTAGGGGTCCTGGGCCGGGGCCAAGGCCACGGAGCTCACAGAGGCAAGGCCGAGGACGAGGAGAGGCTCCCTGTCACCAAGCTGGGCCGCCTGGTCAAGGACATGAAGATCAAGTCCCTGGAGCAGATCTATCTCTTCTCTCTACCCATCAAGGAGTCTGAGATCATTGACTTTTTCTTGGGGGCATCCCTCAAGGATGAGGTTTTGAAGATTATGCCTGTGCAAAAGCAGACCTGTGCTGGCCATCGGACCAAGTTCAAGGCATTTGTTGCCACTAGGGATTACAACGGACAATGTGGTTTGGGTGTCAAGTGCTCTAAGGAGGTAAGCCACTGCCATCCGTGGGGCCATCATTCAAGCCAAGCTCTCCATCGTCCCAGTGCAGCAAGGCTACTGGGGGAACAAGATTGGCAAGCCCCATACCATCCCTTGCAAGGTGACTGGCTGCTGTGGCTCTGTGCTGGTGTGCCTCATCCCTGCCCCCAGGGGCACGGGCATTGTCTTAGCCCCTGTGCCCAAGAAGCTACTGATAATGGCTGGAATTGACAACTGCTACATCTCTGCCAGGGGCTGCACTGCCACCCTGGGCAATTTCACCAAGGCCACTTTTGATGCCATTTCCAAGACCTACAGTTATCTCACTCCTGATCTCTGGAAAGAGACAGTGTTCACCAAGTCTCCGTATCATGAATTCACTGACCATCTTGTAAAGACCCCCACCAGAGTTTCCATGCAGAGGACGCAGGTGCCAGCTGTAGCCACCACATAGTTTTATATGAGAAAAATAAAGTGAATGAAGCTGGTTAAAAAAAAAAATCACACTCCAGCTCTTTTAATGCCCTTTCAATTTCTTTTAGTTCTATTTTGAATAGGACTCTCTCTCTCCAGGTGTTCCTTATCATGGGTGGGAGAAAAGAAAGGGGAGAAAGTTATGATTGTCCTTTCCTCCAGTCTCTGAGTGTGACATTGTTCTGTCCATATACAATCTCCCCAATTTTCAGGTATACATAGAGGTCAAGGAAGACATTTTTATCATCCTTTCCCTTATATGTCCTTGTTATCTGTGATCTTCTTAAGAAGAACCTGTGGTGAAGTAGTAAGTTGACGAGGTCCACATAGACCTGATACTATTCAATATTCACTAACTGCTTATCTCTTTGAGGAGAAGGAGGTAAATATACCCTATCTGATCAGATGGTATTATGGTTAATTTTATATGTCAACTTGACTGGGCCACAAAATGCCCAGACATCTAGTTAAACGTTTTTTTCTGGGTGTGTTTGTAAGAATGTTTCGAGAAGAGATTAGCATTTCAGTTGGGGGACTGAGTAAAGGAGATGGCCCTCCCTAATGTTGGTGGGCATCATACAATCCATTGAAGGCCTGAATAGAACTAAAAGATGGAGGAAGGTTGAGTTTGCTTTCTGACTGAGCGTTTGAGATGGGACATTGGTTTTCTCCTAAACTTCGACTGGGACTTACACCACCATCATTCCTGGTTCTCAAGCCTTCAGACTCAGACTGGATTTACACCATTGGCTCTCTAACTCTCTCTATATATATCCTATTTATTCTGTTTCTCTGGAGAACTGTACTAATACTGATGTTAAAACAGGAAAATTATGTCAAAAGGTTGTTATGGAAGAAGAAAATGTGGTATAGTGAAACAACTTTCACTTCCATAGTTCCAACTGCTCTGGAATTAGGGGCAATTTCTCCAGGGATGGCAGCTTGACAGCAAATGGCTGAGTCTCTGAAAGGCTATATGATCACTTTTCTAAGTAAACTGTGGAGCGTCTCTTCATTGAGATAAAATGCACAGATCCAGTTTAAAGGAATGCTACAACCCCCACCCACCTGACAAACTACTGTCTTAAATGTCAAACAAAAATATCACACTTCTATGAAACTTTCCTTAATCCCTCAGGTAGAGAATGTTCACAACTTCCCCTGTGCTCAAAAAATCTTTTTTGTACATTACACAGTACAAGCTTGTATTATACTGTATAATTTAAATTTTCATTTGTGTATCCATTGGTCCCACTAGTATCTTGTGATTAGATTATGATTTTATCATGCCCTCTCTCTGTACATTCAGAACTTTCACATAAAATTAGGTGGTCAGCAAAGAAAAAAAAAGAAAAAATGTTTTTTATATTAATGAATGAATCAATCCATACAGGCTCTGAGAAATACCGCCTAAGAATTATTCTTTAACTTTTTATTTGGAAATAACTATAGAATCATAAGAAATTACAAAGACAATAAATAAAGGTTCCCTGTGCCCATCACTCAGCTTCTCCTAATGGTAACGCCTTATATAATTATTGCATATTATCCAAAAAAGGAAATTGATATTGGAGCAATTAACTGACCTTTCTTGGATTTCATTTGTTTTTGTATGTCCTAATTTTTCTTTTTTTGTTTTTGTATGTCTGTGTATATAGTTCTATGAGATTTTATCACCTGAATGATTTGCAGAATAGAAATACAGAACTGTCTTGTCAGCACTAAGAAACTTCCCTGTGCTCCCCCTTTATAGTCACACTCTCCCCTTCTTACCTAATCCTTGATAATTATTGACCTGCTCCCCATTTCTGTAATTTTGTTATTTTGAGAATATTACATAAATGGAATCATGAAACATGTAACCTTTTAAGACTGTAATTTTTCACTCAGTATGATGCTCCTGAAGTCCATCCAACCTGTTGAATTTATCTGTAGTTTGTTCCTTTTTATTGCTGATTAGTATTCCCTTGCATGGATATACCAAAGTGTGTTTAGCCAGATGCCTAAGACTTTTAGTTGATCTTCCCAAGTTTTCTATCATTACCACCTAATGCTTATACTTCTCATAGATGACGTAATTAAATATCTCCTCCCCAGGATTCTTTGTGTAAGTGCTTCCAGTCAACTTCTTTTCTATAAGCCATTTCACCTAATCTGAAGTCCTTACTGTGCTAGGGAAGAATAACTAGACATCCAACTTGGCCCTCTATCATTCTCCAATGCAGCACCAGCAATAGCTCTTTCTCAGTAGTAAGGACATAATATTTATAGACTCTTGGCAAGACTTTGGAACTGTACAGGTTCACAGTAAGTGATTTTGGTAAATGTTCCTAATTCACTCTAACTCCTCCTGCACACATTAATCTTGTACCCCAGGGTTTTTTTGGCAACACACTTTTAGATGTTATCATAAAGAATTTATTTCTAAACCATGAATAACTCAGTGAGTCTGAGAGTTTGCTCTTCGTGGGGAAATGTTTTTAAAGCAAAATCAGTGATATTTGAAATAGCTATTGCAAGAACTGAATTTAACAAATCAGTATACACTTACAGTTGCACTGATAACTTGGGGGTGGGGGAGATGGTTGTGGCATAAGTGGGAAAGGCGGCAACAGCATTTTCTTACTCTAAGTGCTGGAGTGGGCATTTTTTCAGTACAATAATGTTTCAAACACACAAAAGGAATCCCTATGATGCTAAATAAGGAACACTTTGTGTTTTCTTCTCTTTTCTTTTCTTTTTTTTTTTTCCACTCTCACCCTGAGATTAGGGGAGAGAATGGAAAAAAGTAATGAGAATCCAACTTGGCAAAAGTAAAGTGCTTTCTCTGTTAGGAGTACAAAGAGAGACGTCCCCAGGACTTTCATGTATATTCTGGAAGGAAAGCCTGCTTCCAGAAATGGCAAGCTTAACCTTCTCAAAGTTTCATTTTCCTGAATTATCAAGGCTCAGTCTTGTTCTTTTGTTACTGAATACATCTCCCATAGAACTCAAATGCCTTTTGCACTGACCCTGGAGCTGATGATGGAGGCAGCAAGGGAGTGGGTGAGGAGAGAGACAATGTATTTCATGTTTCTTATAATCAGTTTCTTTCAGGGGCTTCTTCAGGGACTACCTGATCCTTTCACAACAGTTCTCTTCCTGATCAAGGAAAAGAAATGTGATCTCACAGTCTCCTTGTAGCTCTCCGTCATGGAAGTGATTTTCTTGTTCTGAAACCAAAATGATTTCTAGGGCACGGCTGAAAAGTAAGCATTCTTGGCTTGTTTTCAATTTCTTCATCCCCAGCCATGACTGGAAAACTGTTAAGCAGTCTTTCTCATGGTTTCTTTCTGTTTTTACTATTCCAGTTCCCTTTATATGAATCATTTTTCACTGCAGCAGAAAAAGTGAGGGAGGGAAAGGTAACACAGGGCCAGAGAATATGTTTGGTCTCTGCTGAGTGCTCTAACTCAGATGGATAGTTGGGAGCATTTCTAGCTGGATTTCTGGCTGGAAAGGGATTTTAAAAATTACAGAAACTGAAAATAGCCATCATGCTGATGGCCAGGATTAACTAGAAGTGCACACTGCCTACAAGAATGTTAGGAGAGATTTCCAGAAGGATCTTGCCCAAGAACCTCTTCACTTGTGCTCTCCAATTTTTAAGTTTGAGTTCAAGATTAAAATAGATGTTTTATAATCTCTTAATATCTGTTTTAATATCTGAAACACTTTCTATTCCATAAGAGGATAGGATGGGAACAAAATCATGGAATTTTCCAACTCTCGGTGCATGTAGTGAGTAGAAATTTGACTTAGAAAGAATTGGATTTTGTAGGCAGGCCTGACTGTACATTCTCACTTTGTTATGTATCAGTTGTTGATTTTTGGAGAATCCCCATTACTGTTCTGATATAGGACACTGTAACGCTACCTTTCTCACAAGGCTATTGTGGTATTAAGATGTGTGTGGAATATCCAGTCCAGGGCTCAGCACATGGGGCTCAATAAAATGTAATGTCTTATTGGAACAGCTTAGCTCTAGTACAGGCCTTAAAAACAGTCTGCTCATGTTTCTTCCATTTACAAACAAGAAATCAAAACCTAGGAACAAGAATTTACTAACACAGAAAGTTAGTATTAGACACCTGACTCCTTGGCTACTTACGTAGAACAGTTTGGACTTACATTTATAACTTCTGTGTGTACACTTTTAAATATTTACAGTACATAGATAGTGTTTATAATAAATAGCTTCAGTGTAAATCTGGCATATATCTAGTAACACAAAACCATAAACGCAGGTAAAGGATGATGACTACTCAAATGAAAATAAAATAGATTCTGTTACATCCAAACCAAAGATTGAATTCAGTGTCAGGTTACAACATGAGTTCACTTATTTTTATCATACTCAGCCTACATCTGACTTTGTTACCCAATACATATCATGCTGGGACTGTTATGTAACATCCCTGAATTCAGCTGTTGTTCCAGCAGATGACATTAAAACTCCTTCAACAACCCGTAAGATAACATAACAAATGAATTTCACTTCCTTAGGACTTCTGGCAATGATTGAAAACTTATTTAACATATGTCTAGAAAGACAAGCTGAAGAAGAGGACAGAAAAATGATTATTCCACTTATTAAGTGTATTCCTAAGCTTACTTCAAAATGATTGGATTGACAGTTCCCATTGGATGATGGACACTTATGGCCCATTGCCTGTGACCTCTACAGTGACTGATGGGAAGGTCAAAATTGGCTATAAACATACACAGAGGTTGAGGTAGATATAAATGTTTACTCATGACTAGTATTAAAGATATGATTTAACCTTTTAAAATGCATCAATTACATGATACATAAGCAATCTCTTATATCTTCTTTAAAACATATTACTTAAATAAAATAGAATTTTAGCCTTATAGATAGCTTTCACAACAACTTAAGTGGACTGATGGTCAGGAGATTTTTCTTTACCTTTTTAAACAAATTTTTAAGTGTACAGTACAGTATTGTTAACCATATGCACGTTGTTGTAAAGCCGATCTCTAGAACATTTTCATCTTGCATGGCTGAAACTCTATACCCTTTGAAGAGCAATTCCCCATTTCTCCCTCCCCCCCAGAACCCAGCAACCACCATTCTACTTTCTCCTTCTAAGAATTTGCTTACTTTAGATACCTTATATAAATAGAATCATGCAGTACCCAAAAGAATTGAGATCAGGATCTCGGAGAGATATTTGTAATTCTCATGTTCACGGCAGCACTATTACATTATTACACACAACAGATGGAAACAATCCAAATGTCCATCAATGGATTCATGAACAAAAAAGCATGGTATATACATACAGTGGAATTTTATTCAGCCTTAAAAAATCATGAAATCTTGTCATATGTTCTAACATAGGCAAACCTTGAAGAAATTATGCTAAGTGAAAGAAGGCAGTTACAGAAGGACAAATTAAATGAGGGTATTCACATGCTATATTTTATCATCATGACCTACTTTTCCCTATGAAACTAAGACTTTTTAAAAGATAAACCAAAAAAAAAAGATAAACCAATGTTATACTCTTTCAGACAGGGAAATTCAAAGACTATGTCATTAAAACAGAAGTTTGTGCAGACTAATTATCTAAATGTTTCTCATGAAAGATTTGAGATCAACTTCTTATGGAAAATGTAAAAATGATCAGGAAGAAATACCTTCAATGTTTTATTAGTGTTATATAATCTAAACAAGAACTTTTGCTCTTTGGGCTTCAATTTTCTTACTGGCCAAAAACCAAAACAAGCAAACAAACAAAAAAAAAGGAGGTGTAGCTTGTGAATCTCTAACGGGTCTTGACAGTTCTAAAAGTTTATGGAAGTCAATCTTGTATGGAATCAAAAGATTTTCCAAAGGATCTGGAGTCTGAAAGCCTGGATTTGACTTCGACTTTGTCACTAAATAGCTTTGTGGTCTTTCATAGTCTTGGTTTCTTCATTTATAAAATGATGCTGATACCAGCAGCCTCCTAGACTTCTGGAGTGTAAATCACATGACACTGCTGCGTATATGAATGCATCTTTCACTTCCTAAAAATATGAGGATTCTCCAGTGACTCTATTATTAGTATTAATCAATAGGATATCTTAATCCTAAGAGCCTGGAAAACAAACATGATGGTCTCTAACAAGATCATGCACATACTGGATTCTTTCTACCAGGGGCTTTAAGTGAATCTAAATTTGGGAGGATCTCAGAACCTGAGAATTATAGGACCTGTAATTTGAGATCTGAAAATTCTGGAAGCTCAGCGGAAGTTAAACCAAAGGCAAGGTATGATTCAAGATATCAGATGCGGTTAAGAAATATCATGAATTACTGGGATAGAACATATTTCTAAATACCTATTTAACTTACTTTAACTTACTTTAAAAATGTATTCCCATACAGACTCGATGACAATATTGATTTCAAGAATTAATCAAGGAGAATGGATGAATGGTTGCTCAAACAAGGGGCAAGTGATGTGCTTGCCCCTTGCCTAAGTGATTTATGCATATTATTTTGTATAATCTTCCTGATAACCCAATCAGATAAGGATGTCTATTCTTATTTTACAGATGGAGGTACTGAGATGCCTACAGCCATGGAACAGAGATAAGATCTGAGTCCAAAGGATCGATCTATCTATCTATCTATATACCTTCCTATTTCTGTATCTATATAATAATTTAAGAAAATAAAATCCAAATCTTATTTTCATATTGGTGAATCTTGGTCAAATAAGAGAAAGGGTTCATCACAAGTGAAAGTTAACCTCAGGATCATGCATGAGTAAAAATAAAGAAAAAAACAGGAGGAGGGAAATAAGAAATCTGAAATAATTTGTTGGTCTAATAGGCTAGTATTTCCACAAACAATAGTATCAATAATAATAATAAACCCTTTTATAGGCTTGTATAACTCCATGGGAGAAATAAAAAAAAGAGGGGGTATAACTGAGGTACATTTTAACACTTGATTCATACTTCATTAGAATAAATCAATTCTTAGGACTTCCTCAGAATAAGGTATCTTAGGAAAACTCCAGATGCTCCAGTAGTAATTTATTTGCCTTACGGCTTAGATAGTGGCTTTTGGAAGAAGACAGAACCTGACCATATGAAGAAAGACAACATAGTTATCTTTGCCATCAGAAAAATTTGGTAAAATTTTAAAAAACAGTGTATATGTAAAAACCTATGTGAGGAATATTCAGAGAACATAAATGATACAGCATGAAGACATATTTGTCTGAAGTCTATCCTCTTTTATGAAGCCTATCTATTCTTGGAGTCTTTTCACTCCTTCCCGAACTCTGTTCCTCAGAACTCACTGTGTGTCTCAAGTAGACTGGATCCCTCCTCTCCAATTATGGTTGGAGATTTTTGAATAGATATATGGTTCTCAACCACCACTGTAGGTATGCAAAATAACTCCTAGACTTTAAGCATTATACAAGCCAGGTTCTGAATTATGGAATGAGGGTTTTTTTGTTTTGTTTTGTTTTTTGAAATGCTTTCCTTACTTCTCTCCATTTCTGGAAATCTTAAGTAATTTGGCATCTTGTCATATATTGAAGGTCAGGCTGACAGCAATGGACATGCTCAACTTCTTTCTGATTTTCCAAGGAGATTCATTGATCTACTATATTTTTAGTGTGTGATTAGGTCCCTCACATTAATAACAGAATACAGACCATCTGTAATTCTGATTATTAGTCTGTCTTGAAAAATGAGGGGATTCATTTAACTAGTATTGAAGAACTAATTTGAAATTCACTAGCAATTCATTTTTCCCGGTTATACATTAGATTACAGGTCGCTGAATTTGAAATCAGCCTGGATTCTTAATGCACAGGGGGAAAACATCTGCTAAGAAACTACCTACAAGTAGCTTAAAATATAAAAAGATAAATTCCTCCATTATAATTAAGGAGACATTATTTCCTGAGATTCTATTGACTGACTTAATGTTACATTCTTTCCTTGGAGAACATTCAAGCAGATGCACATCTGTAAATATTGATGAGGATGCAGTGGAAAGAGTATTGATGTTAGAATCAGAATAATATAAGTTCAAATCCCAGCATTGTCTTTTAGTTACAGCCAGATCTTGGAAGACTTATTTACTTAACTTCCCTTATTCTCAATTTCCTCACTTATAAAAATCAGAAAAAGACTTTTAGACTTACAGAGAACTTTTCACCTTTACAGCTATCAATCACTTCTTAGCCCACTCTTTTCTCTGCTTATGTCCCTAGGGGTGAGTGCATGTGTGTTTGTGTGTGTGTAACTATTCTGTAAGGATTTGTAACATCATGTACATAGGTTTGATGTAAGAATTCAAAGAACTGATGTCTATAAAACCCTTATACTTGATGAAGGATAATGATATGCTGATCAAGAGAGAAGGATACAGAGAAAGATTTTTTTTTAGTAAGAAGGTGGAAAACTTATAAACAGGGCATAATTGGTGGCACTGTTCCATACATAAATTTACTTTATTATACAAGGGATAAATTATTTGGTTTCTGGGAAATGTAGATTCTAAGAGTTTTGTTGTATAGCTATGCATGGAATATATTCTATTTTACAGGTACTATACAAACAAACAAAATCTTTTCAGACTGAAACATGATAAATTGGGAAATAGAAAAGAGCTAGTTTTGGCATTATTGCTAACACAAAAGAGGAGTACCATATTGAAGTTTTCGAGGAGTCAGCAGGGGAAGAAAGTTAAATCTTAAGTGGAAAATGGGCATTAGATAATCTCCTTGCCTCTTGTTTCTCTGCAGGACTTGTTGCAGCCAGTAAAAATATTCCAAGTATTTGTGGATGTCTTCAGACTCATGAGTCCTGCTTGCTGATATTGCTGTGGATGGAAAACCTGAGCCAAGAGATGTGGATCTTGTCTTTTAGGAGACTTCCTGGATTTGGTGGAGATTGATGTAGGAGATCCTGGTGCTTCAGTAGGTATCCCTGTACCTGGCCAGGACTAGAGAGGACCCAGCCTTGCCCCTAGTATCTAGAATAGGGAGAGTGTAATGCATTCTATAGGACATAGTGAGTTCCTCTCCTTGTATTTAGTTCTGCTGATTAACAAGTAGGCTTGGGCTTCAACAAAGTTCTATTCAGTGAGAAAGAACAAGGAAGAGGATGGAAGAATGTTTTGGATGGACTAAAAGAAAAGCAGTCATAAAAAAAAAAGTGACTTCGCTGGTTGCGCAGAGTTTAAGAATCTACTTGCCAATGCAGGGGACGCAGGTTCGATCCCTGGTCTGGGAAGATCCCACATGCTGTGGAGCAACTAAGCCTGTGTGACACAACTACTGAGCCTGCACTCTAGAGCCCGCGAGCCACAACTACTGAGCCCACATGTCACAACTACTGAGCCTGCGTGCTGCAACTACTGAAACCTGCGAACCTAGAGCCCATGCTCCACAACAATAGAAGCCACCGCAATGAGAAACCCACACACTGCAACAAAGAGCAGCCCCCGCTTGCCACAACTAAAGAAAGCCCAGGCCCAGCAACACAGCTTCCCTGGTGGTGCAGTGGTTAAGAGTCCACCTACCAATGCAGGGGACACGGGTTCCCCAAGGCAGCCAAAGACCCAACGCAGCCAAAAATTAAAAAAAAAAAAAAAAATAGTGATGAGTCTGCCATCCCTTTGCCTAATAGAGCTTTATTATATTTGCCTTTCAGAGTCAATTACCTATCAAAAGTGCCTTTTACCCCCTAGGTGGGACCATAATTTTCTGTTTATTTAAGGTCCTTCCAGAAATATTTCAGGAAGTAGCCAATTTCACCTGATCACTTGAGGTATTTTTAATAATAAATGTTGAAGCCCAACATTTATTAAAGAGGCCAGCCTCTTTCTGGGTTTTCCCTTTTTCATTTCATTTTACTAAATGAGAAGATTGAAATTCTCCCTGATTCTATGTTCCTTAATACCATTTAGCTTGTCAGCAGTTCTTTCTCTTTAAAAATACTGCATTTTAATTCATTCCTGGTGGCTGTGCTACCTGAGAGAAAATATTTGCAAGAGCACTATAATATCTGATCCAAAATTTTTATTCTCGGTTACTACTATTCATATAGTTTTCAGCCAGCATTAATGTCCTCTGGTAGAAACACTCATTATTAATATATTCATTATTCCTGATTGTGTTAAATCTTGACAGTTCCAGAAACTTATCTCATGTGAACCCACTTGTGTACACTGGAGCACTGAATAATTACCATTGAATTTGACACTTTTCATTGCTCCAAATAGGTATAATCGCTTTTATTTAAATACAATTAAGGTCCATCTTTTTATTTAGATATTCACTATATTTTACCTTCTTAAATTGTGGTCACTGTCTTGTAATAATAAATTAATAGGAAGAAAAATAAAGATTAGTGACAGATGAAACAAAAGAATAACACCAATACTGATAACAGCCAACAGCTGCACAGCATCTACTATGTGTTAAGCATTTGGTTAAACATTCTATATTCAATACCTAATTTAATCCTCAAAAAAGCGTATAAATTAGAAATAGCAATTTTATTTCCACGTTGATATTGAGGAAACTGAGATCTGGGAGGTTAGGTGATAACTTACTCAAGCTGTTAACAGCAATATAATACACATGTGTGCAATATACACAAGGGGGTGGACCTGGGCCTCAGACAAGAATCTGTTTTATGTCATGTCATAACACGTGCTTTTAACCTTTACCCTGGATTCTGAATTTTCTGGGTCTTTATATCCCTCAGTCAAGATTTCAACCCTGGGCAGAAGCACCCACTTGCCAGATACAATGGTAAGTTTTTTCCCATGGCCCATTTACGGCTTGCATAACAAAGAATGTCCTAATAAATGCTAAACCGGATTATAGTTAGATCCTAAAGGATTATCTACATTAAGTGATTTTTGTTCAAATACACAATGTTTTTATTTGATCCAAAAGCTTTGAGTTTTGTGTACACTTATACATACACTGACTGAGATTAAAATACCCATTAGTTAATGATTTTAACAACATTGGCCTAGAAAGTTCCACATATTTTTGTTATGGAAGAAGAAAACTACAGAAAAGTTTTATGTTTACAATTCTGTTGATGAGGTTAATCATTTCTTTAAAATAGTGATATAATTCAAATCACTAGTGTCTGCCATCAAATAATAATGTTATTGGATATTCTGAGTAACTGAGAATAAATTTTTATCACATAATACTTTTTTATGAAAGAGACAGATATTCTTCTTTAAGCTTTTAAATAAACACTGATCATTTGGCATCTGCTTCTTTTATGTCATGTCCTATTGCATCATGTATATTAAAAGTTTGGCCAATACTGTGTTAAAATCAATTAATAATGGGTATATTAATCTCAGCTAGAGTATGTGTGTGTAAAACTCAAAACTTTTGGATCAAAACAATAATCTGGAAGTCAATGATAAGGATGGTATCGTAATCATATCTGTGCCACCAAAGCGCTAAAAATATGTATCCTCCTGGGTAGAAGGTTTTGGCAGCATATACTGCTATTTTGCCCCATCTTAAATATTTGTATCAATTAAATCAATTTGTATCAATTAAATATTTGTATCAAGTTTTTGTTTGTGGACAACAAAAGATAACCAGCTAACTCAGAGGAAATAGAAGGATATTAGCTTGTTCATAGGGAAGCAAGAGAACCAAAAGAGGTTGGTCTACAGCACTGTAGAGTCCACCACTGCTTCTGTACCTGCTTCTTACCTCAAGAAATGGAGGCTGCTGCCCTCACTTCAAAATGATTTCTGAACTGTCTCCATGCTTTGTACTCCTAACTCATGGTCCCAAGTCCTGGACAAAAACACTGACTTGCTATAAAGAGGTAAGGTCATGTGGCCATGGTCTAGCTACCAAAACATTGGAGAGAGTGTCAGGTTTTTTGGCTTCTGAGGTCAGAGCAGCAGAAGTACAAAGAGATGGCAACTGCTTGCCCAGAAATGACTGCATAGGGTTAGTTTTTACTGATCAGTGACTAAGTATTTTCACCATTGAAATAAATTAGTTGGCAAGAGGGTGGGGGAGGCAACAAATTAAAGCCAGAAAACCTGTGTTCAAACATATTCTTTGCTACTAATTAACTTTGGAATCAAAATCATAACAACTCTGCATTAAAATTATAAAGGTCAAACTATAGAGCACTTTTTAAGTAGAAGAGGTTATCTGTCAAATTATAGTTACTAAGCTAAATGGATGGGGCAGATTCATCACAACAGTTTTAAAGTCTCTTTTCACTTGTATTTCTGGGCCCTACCAGATAGAGAGAAAGCAAAACCATACTTTTATATTAATTGTGGGCCTCCTTTCTGCAAGTTTGACACCTGAGGTCTTAAAAAAGATTTCAGAGCACACTAAAATGAGAACCAAAATCCACAATATAGCTGTTGCAGCCAGTTTTCCCCAGCCACACTCTTCAGAAAAGCTAATGAATCTAATAAAATCTTGTAGGTCTTGCCAAAGAACCCATACATGATTTAAAAGATACAAAAAGTTCTTATACAAATGGTCAGTCGAATACCCACAAAATCTCTGGTAAACATCCCAGAGGCTGGTATGAATAAAGTTAAATGCATATATTTGACTTGTTTATTCTAATAACACTTTGGTTGTTTAACGGCTTTCATAGTTACAAAAACAGTTTCTTCAGGACTTCCCTGGTGGTCCACTGGTAAAGAAACTGCCTTACAATGCAGGGGATGCGGATTCAATCCCTGGTCAGGGAACTAAGATTCCACATGCTGCAGGGCAACTAAGCCTGTGTGCCACAACTACTGAGCTTGTGCGTCTCAACTAGAGAGACCATGTGCCGCAAATCACAGAGCCCATGTGCTCTGGAGCCAGTGCGCCACAACTACAGAGCCCACGTGCCCTGGAGCCTGTGCGCCAAAACTAGAGAAGAGAAAACCCACATACCACAACTACAGAGAAGCCAGTGCTCTGCAACAAAAGATCCCGCATGACTCAATGAAGATCCCACGTGCCGCAACTAAGACTAGACACAGCCAAAAAAATAAATTAAAAGAAAAAAACAGACTGTCATACAGAGTGAAATAAGTCACAAAGTGAAAAACAAATATTGTACATTAACACATATATGTGGAATCTAGAAAAATGGTAAAGATGACCCTGTTTGTAAGGCAGAAATAGAGACACAGATGTAGAGAACAAACGTATGGACACCAAGTGGGGAAAGCATGGGGTGGGTGTGGTGAGATGAATTGGGAGATTGGGATCGACCTATATACACTATAATGTATAAAATAGATAAGTAATTTTAAAAAAAGGACAGAAAAAAAAGATTAGCTATAACATACAGAACCTACAAATTAAAAAAAAAAGCAAACAGCCCAGGATAGAAACCCCAGAGATAAACCCATGCACCTAATCTATGGTCACCTAATCCGTGACAAAGGAGGCAAGAATATACAATGGAGAAAATACAGCCTCTTCAATAAGTGGTGCTGGGAAAACTGGACAGCTACATATAAAAGAATGAAACTAGAACAGTACCTAATACCATACACAAAAATAAACTCAAAATGGATTAAAGACCTAAATGTAAGACCGGACACTATAAAACTCTTAGAGGAAAACATAGGAAGAACACTCTTTGACATAAATCACAGCAAGATCTTTTTTGAACCACCTCTTAGAGTAATGAAAATAAAAACAAAAATAAACAAATGGGACCTAATGAAACTTAAAAGCTTTTGCACAGCAAAGGAAACCATAAACAAGATGAAAAGACAACCCTCAGAAGGGGAGAAAATATTTGCAGTCAAAGCAACTGAAAAAGGATTCATCTCCAAAATATACAAGCAGCTCATGCAGTTCAATATCAAAAAAACAAACAACCCAATCAAAAAATGGGTGCAAGACCTAAAAAGACATTTTGCCAAAGAAGACATACAGATGGCCAAGAGGCACATGAAAAGATGCTCAACATCACTAATCATTAGAGAAATGCAAATCAAAACTACAATGAGGTATCACCTCACACCGGTCAGAATGGCCATCATCAAAAAATCTACAAACAATAAATGCTGGAGAAGGTGTGGAGAAAAGGGAACCCTTTTACGCTGTTGGTGGGAATATAAATTGATACAGCTACTGTGGAGAACAGTATGGAAGTTCCTTAAAAACCTAAAAATAGAACAACCATATGACCCAGCAATCCTACTACTAGGCTTATACCATGAGAAAACCATAATTCAAAAAGATACATGTACCCCAATGTTTATTGCAGCACTATTTACAATAGTTAGGTCATGGACACAACCTAAATGTCCATGAACAGATGAATGGATAAAGAAGATGTGGTACATATATACAATGGGATATTACTCAGCCATAAAAAGAAACAAAATTTGAGTTATCTGTGGTGAGGTGAATGGACCTAGAACCTGTCATACAGAGTGAAGTAAGTCAGAAAGAGAAAAACAAATATCATATATTAATGCATATATGTGGAATCTAGAAAAATAGTACAGATGAACCAACTTCCAGGGCAGGAATAGAAATGTAGATGTAGAGAACAGATGTGCAGACACATGGGGGGAAGGGAGGGTGGGATGAATTGGGAGGTTAGGTTTGGCATAAATACACTACTATGTGTAAAATAGATAGCTACTGGGAACCTGCGGTATAGCACAGGGAGCTCATCTCGGTGCTCTGTGATGACCTACATGGGCAGGATAGGGGAGAATGTGAGGGAGGTGCAAGAGGGAGGGGATATAAGAAAAGAAAAGAAAAAAACAAAACAAAACAGTTTCTTTTGCCTTAATTTAATCAAAATAACAATGATTATATCAATAGCCAACATTAACTTGCCCTTGCTGAATCAAATTCATAACCATTTTTCTTCATGATGACATGATGAAGAATGAATATATTCCCAAATATCTAAACTAATCTAATATATACATGTCCCTAAGGCCCTGCTGGTAAAAATCATGAGCAAGCCTTGAATCTTGCCATTCTAGGAACAAAGAAAAACAAGAACAATTTCCAGGGCAATGACTATTTTGTTGTTGCCCTTGTTTCTGCTCCATTTAACTGAACCACTAGCAACTGGTGTCATTTACTGTTCTCACTTCTGCCCTTTGGACATTGTCCCCATCTTGATTTCCATGGATCAGTCATTAAAGTCTTTAAGACTCATATTTAAATGATTTTCTTTTTACCATTTTCTGCTCTGATAAGCAAATTCCAGAAAAATATAACTTCTAATCCCAACTAAACAACCCTGACATCATTCCCAGGGTCCAGATGGATGGATATTATTATCCTTACTGGAGAAACACAGTAACAGAAACTTAGTGGGTTAAAGTCACTTGCTCCAGTATAGCTTTTCTGCTATTTTTATACAAAAAGCTGCTTTTAAAAACCTCCCAAAGTGAATATAAGAGTAGGAAAAACTTCAGTTTCTATAACCCATAATCTAAAGTTTTATCTTGCATTTAAAAATATGTATAAATAAAATATAAAACAAAATATAAAAACAAAAAATAAAATTATATTACAGAAAACCTGAAGAGTTAATTTAAATAACATGAAGTTTTAAATTTTACTGATGACCTTAGTCATTTCGTATGATTTCCGTTTTCTGGACTATTGTCATAATAGCTACTAACTGATCAAGGTATCTCTTGCACCTCCCCATCAAATCAATGCTTTCCACTTTCTAAAATAGGAATGTAAACATATCTCATGTCACACACACACACTTAAAATGATAAAATTAATCCTAGTGTCTCGTAGTGAGAAGTCTAAAAAGGGTCCTTCACGATTAGTTCTCTTTCTACCTACATTTTCACTACTATTGATCATTACTACTATTTTGACACACTGTGTGTGTGTGTGTGTGTGTGTGTGTGTGTGTGTGTATGTGCATATATACACTTCATTTTCTTTGCATATAGCGTTTCCACTGCAGGAAATGTCCCCAACCCAGATACCTCCTACAACATCCATGTCGGACATTACTTCCTCTTTGAACACTTCTGTACAACTCAGAACTCAATAACTGCAAATGACAGAATATCCAAACCAAACCAGGTTAAGCAAAGCAAGTTATCTGACTTTGCCATATAAAGTTAAACACCTTTTGATTTCAATCCTTATCTTGGATGAAAAACATTTATTTATTTTAGAGATTAAGGCTACAAGTCAGGGTCTGGTACAGGCTAAACACATTCAGTAAGTATTATTTGAATACATTTTATACTGCAATGGTTCTTGTATGATCAAAGGATATAAAAATATATCTTATCTCCTGATGCATTGGGCTTCTACAGCATGACTTTTGGTCCACTATCCTTAAATAATTGTATTGATCTTCATAAACCTTTAACAAATTGAATTTTAAATTTGTGGAAGGGGGAGAAAAAAATGTAGGAGAGAAAGAGAAGTTTTGACAAACTCTAGAATGAAGAAACTTCTGTGTTCTGAACTCGTAAGATGGAGTGCTGTTTATGAAGTACAGTTTTCTATAAAAAGAGGCTCATATTGATTTTGATTACTTTTCTTTTTTATACCCCAAGCATCTGGTGAATATTACTGTTGAGTTAGAGCTTGGTGCCACAATACAGACAGTTACTGCAGTTCAGTGGGTGAGCCAGACCTCTTCTGAGTCAAGAATCCTCTATCATAAATCTCAAAATAACAAACATTCATCAAAGGTTTAGTGACACATTTTTTTCCCATTTTTACTTCTACATTTCCTATAAGGAAATAGGCAAGCAAAACCTATTGTGGTATTTATTGGACAATATGATGCACTTTCATATTGTGAGAATATTTATACTACTTTTAAGTTGTGTCATACTAGTACATATTCTGGATTTGTATTAAAATCATTAAAATTGAATGATAACTTGACTAGTTCTGTAATTATTTTAAAAATTAAATTAGTATTTAAAATGTCAGTTTTGGGGCTTCCCTGGTGGCGCAGTGGTTGAGATTCCGCCTGCCGATGCCGGGGACACGGATTCGTGCCCCGGTCCAGGAAGATCCCACATGCCGTGGAGCGGCTGGGTCCGTGAGCCATGGCTGCTGAGCCTGCGTGTCCGGAGGCTGTGCTCCGCAACGGGAGAGGCCACAACAGTGAGAGGCCCACGTACCGAAAAAAAAAAAAAAAAAAGTCAGTTGTTTTCAAAGTATTTACATATGCATTTGGAACTGTCCCCCGTGTGCATTACCCAGTGGTCAGACTGGAAACTAGCTGGTGATCTATCCTGTCGGCCAGTTCTTAAAGTCTAATGAATGCTTTTAAGATCAGGACCATGCAAGAACAGCTCATGGGTGATCAATTTTAGAATTTTTTTCTATTAATATTTCTGTAAAAAGTGCTATTGGGATTTTTTTGATGGGAATTTAAATCAGGATCTTGAAGAGCTATCTGCAACACCATGTTTATTGCAGCATTATTCACAATAGACAAGATATGGAAACAACCTATATGTCTATTGACAGATGAATGGATAAAGAAAATGTGGTATACAATGTTCATTGCAGCTCTATTTACAATAGCCAGGACATGGAAGCAACCTAAGTGTCCATCAACAGATGAATGGATAAAGAAGATGTGGCACAAATATACAATGAAATATTACTCAGCCATAAAAAGAAACAAAATTGAGTCATTTGTAGTGAGGTGGATGGACCTAGAGTCTGTCATACAGAGTGAAGTCAGAAAAAGAAAAACAAATACCGTATGCTAACACATATATATGGCATCTAAAAAACAAACAAAAAAAAAAACGGTCATGAAGAACCTAGGGGCAAGATAGGAATAAAGATGCAGACCTACTAGAGAATGGACTTGAGGATATAGGGAGGGGGAAGGGTAAGCTGGGATAAAGTGAGAGAGTGGCATGGACATACATACACTACCAAACGTAAAATAGATAGCTAGTGGGAAGCAGCCACATAGCACATGGAGATCAGCTCGGTGCTTTGTGACCACCTAGAGGGGTGGGATAGGGAGGGTGGGAGGGTGGGAGGGAGGGAGATGCAAGAGGGCAGAGATATGGGGATATATGTATATGTATAACTGATTCACTTTGTTATAAAGCAGAAACTAACACACCATTGTAAAGCAATTATACTCCAATAAAGATGTTAAAAAAGAAAATGTGGTATATACATACAAGGGAATATTACTCAGCCTTAAAAAAGGAAATCCTACTATTTGTAACTACATAGATGGATCTGAAAGACATTAGTGAAATAAGTTAGTCATAGAAGGACAAGTATTGCCTGATTTCAATTACATGAGTTATTTAAAGTAGTCAAACTTACATAAGCAGAAAATAGGACGGTGGTTACCAGGGAATGGAGGATGAAGGAAATGGGAAGTTGTCATTCATTGCACATAAAACTTCAGTTATGCAAGGTGAATCAGTTCTAGAGGTCTGCTGTACCACATTGTGCCAATAGTTAATACAGTGCTGTGCACTTAAAAACTTAAGAGGGTGGATTTCACTTTGAGTGTTCTTACCACAATAAACAAAACAAAACAAAACAAAAACCCAAATGGACACAAGAAATCTTTTGCAAGTACTGGATATATTTATTACCTTGGTTGTGGGGACGGAATTACGAATGTATGCATACATCCAAATGCATCAAAATGTATACATTATATACATGTAATTTCCTGTATATCAATTATACATCAGGAAAACTGTAAAAATATTAAGAATGAAAGAAAGGATATCACTATGGATCCCAGCGGCATTGTAGAATTTTAAAGGAATACCGCAGACAATCTACACACATAAAGATTCATGGCATTGTTCTTGATAGTGATTTCATTAATATGACACCAAAATCACAAGAAACAAAACCAAAACCAAACAAGTGGGACTACATCAATCTAAAAAGCTTCTGAACAGCAAAGAAAATGAACAACAGAGTGAGAAAGCAACATACAGAATGGGAAAAAAAAATATTTGCAAACCGTATATCTGACAATGGGTTAATTTCCAAAATATTTAAGGGACTTTCACAACTCAAAAGAAAACACACACACATACACACACACACACACACACACACACACACACGTGCATGCATATGCAAATAACTCAATTTTTTAAAACTGGCAAAGGTGTTAAATAGATATTTCTCCAAAGAAGACATACAAATGGCCAGCAAGTACATAAAAAGGTGCTCAAAATCACTAATCATGAGGGAAATGCAAATCAAAACCATGAGGTATGACCTCATCCTCAGTTAGGATGCCTATTACTTAAAACTAAAATAGCAAAGGTTGGGGAGGCTGTAGAAAAACTGAAAACCCTGTACACTGTTAATGGGAATGCAAAATGGTGCAGCCACTATGGAGGTTCCTAAAAAATCAAAACTAGAACAACCATATAATCTAGCAATCTCACTCCTGGGTATATATCCAAAAATTTTTAGGATCAGGATTTCAAAAAGATATTTATACTTTCATGCCTAATATTTATAATTTATTCTCTCATATCAGTCTGGCTAGATATTTATAAAATTATCTTTTTAAAGAACCAGCTTTTGCTTTCATTCATTTTTATTTCATTGATTTTTGATTTTATATTTATTAACTCTTTTCTTCTATTTGCTTTGGGTTCACTTTTTTTTCCTGTGTTTTTTTTTTTTTTTAATTTTGGAAACCTGTATTATTGATTAGAGATCTTTCTTTTTTCCTATAATAAAAGTAAATGCTCTGAATTTTCCTCTAAGCACTGTTCTCGCGCATCTCACAAATTTTGACTTGTTATATTTTCATTTTCGTTTAGTTTAAAATTTTTTTTGTTGAACATATTAGTTCCTTTTGGGTTGCTGGACTGAGGGCTTCAGTTTCTCTCTGGCTGTTGGCTGGATGCATCTCCCATTTCCTTGCCATGTGGGCTTCTCCACAGAACAGCTCACAATATGGCAACTGGCTCCCATTAGAATGAGCAAGTAAGAAAGCAACAGAGGCTGAGCAAGACAGAAGCCAGACTCTTTTTATAACCTAATCTCAGAAGTCATATCCCAGTGTTTTTGCTCTGTTCTCTTCTTTAGGAGCAAGTCATGAGATCCAGCCTAGACTTGGGGAGAGGATTACACAAGGGCATGAATATCAGGAGGTTGGTATTATTGGGGACATCTTAGAAACTGCTGCTGAACACAGAAACAAAAACAAACAGACAAATAAACAAA
Organism: Phocoena phocoena; assembly: GCF_963924675.1. Classification (NCBI taxonomy): domain Eukaryota; kingdom Metazoa; phylum Chordata; class Mammalia; order Artiodactyla; family Phocoenidae; genus Phocoena; species Phocoena phocoena. Next base: position 37,887,157 of record NC_089238.1, on the reverse strand, counting down.
CAACCAAACTGAAGATAGAAAGCATTGGAAAATGAGATAATGAGGTCCCAGTCACTGTTGGTAATGTAACCAGGTAGACTGACCTCTCTCTTGATGTGCTGCATATGAATAAAGTCTCATATGAATATTAGATTGTTCTGTTACTCTTCTTAGCCAGAAAAGAGGCCATTTCCCCCATCCAGGGCAACAAGAGAAATATTGCACTTGCTTGTTTTCTGACTTAGTTTAGCCCCACTAGTTTAGCCCCAGTTTCTTCCATTTGATAGAAAAACTGCCTTCCAGATTATTTTTACCTTCTTCCAAGCACTGGTTCTGAGTCAGGGAAAACACAACTATATCCCTGAGACACAAGAGTAGGACAGAGATACTGAAATTCAAATAACTTCTCTAAGCCACATGCAAACAGGGCCAAGAAGCTTCTGCAAAGTCAGCAAAATTGCTCTCCAAAGCCATGTAACTGGAAGATTCTAAGTGAACCTAAGAATGGCTCCACCTTAATATTTCCTTCTAGCAAATTTTGGCCAAGTGCTATACCTTCGAGGCAATTCTTGTGACTTCTGTGGATTTTCTCAAATGCAATCTCATTTCCAAAGTTTATCTACCTTAAAAAAAAAAGGGAAAATTCCACCTCCCAAGTGCTCACTTCACTTCATGCCATAAACTGTGCTAAAAGACTTTATATTTGTCTCATGTAATACTACCATTCTATACTCACTACCATTCTAATTCCTGTTCTATGGATGAAGGTCAGATATAATTTGCCCCTGTTTGCTAGAGCTGAGCTGAGCTGAGCCATGTTTCTCATCCCAGGTCTAATGCCAAAGTCTGAATTTTCCAAGAGTTAACTCTATTTAAAGTACACATTCTTAACAGATCATACCAGTAGGTAATTCACTCTTTTTAATCAACTTTATGGATGCCTATTATTTCCCAGAAACCATGTTATGAAATGGGGATACAAACTGGAATAAAGAGTTCAATATAATTGTTTGGAAGTTCACAGTCTACTTGAAAGTGTCCACTTATAAAAAAACATTACAATACAATAAAAACTAATAAACTATGATCCAAGTATTATAGGGATATTAAAAGTTGAAAGAAGCTTCATAGGCAAGGCCAGTTTTGTTTGCTAAGACATATCCCCCCAAACCTTTCTCTTTTGGGGTTCTGAAGTAATATAGAGGGGCAGACATCCTTCCAGAGGGGCTGGAATAATTTTCCTATATTTTAAGAAATAATTGATTTCTGATACACCATGTTATTGAGAGAATGAATAAATGAATAAGCAAGTGGTTTTTATGGTTATGGTTCCAGCAGTTATATGAGAGGTGAGTCATGTAGTATTGTAAGTTAATTATAATTATGCTTATGCCTAGCTTACCTAAATAAATACCTCTAAGATTTTTAAAAGATATCTGATTAATATCTAAACACAAGCAGCTCTTAACATGCTAATTAGATGTCAACTGTTCTGCAAAAATAAATACAAACATTTGTAATGGTAATTGAAGTTGAACTTATTATGATTATTAAATTTAGTTTTCAAACATGTTAATTGCTATACTAAGGCAAATTCCCATTCAAGATTCAAGAGATCCCATTACCCCATCTTTAATCACTGATTATGTACTTCCTGTAAGATGGGCCAGTTTGAATATATCTACTGCTTACTGCTGGATATGTTTAATGACTTGTTTCTGGAACAGGTAACTGAGTGGATGGTCACCTAGAGATTAATCAGTTATGAAGGAAGTAAAATAAAAGGTACTGGGCAAAGGGGTTTTAAATCTACTATCAATGAAGAACTCATTATAGAAAAATGGTAGTTTACAGATCTTTTCACAGCCTCAAGGTAAAGCTGAGCTTCCATCATCATCTTTCTGGCTTCACCTAACTGGAATTAGCCAATTTGCTTTTCTGAACTTTCACAGGAGATTGCTTACAATTCAGATGTCAGCTTGTCAGATCCCATCTCCTGAGTTCTCCCTTGATCTCAGAAGCCTAAGCTAATTCAGATTCTTGAGTTGGCAAAAAAAGAAAAAAAAAGGATATTTGTGTTATGTTCTTTTAAGTACGTATTTCAGTCTTACATAGGGGAAGGCAATAACTCATGTTAAAAAGAGGGGTTATTTTTTATAACTCTCTTCAATATTGGATAAAACTTAACTGTAACTTTGATTACATTATCAATCAACAAAATATAAAAGGACCTTCTAAATGGATTACAAGCCCCGCCCAGACACAGTTATAAGATTATTAACACTCCTTTTTGTTTCACCCCCACAGCTTTTATTTGTCCAAGTTTGAATTTCCAGCAAAAACATTATCCTGGCTTTACTCCTTGCTTTACTTTTTCAAATACAATATGGTTAGGAGCTTGAATTGGGATCATGTAGAAGAAAACTTGTCTCGGCTGTATATTATCTATGTAATATTAGGCAAGTTAAAGTAATGTCTTGAGACCAAGTATACTCATCCATAAAGTGAGGATGACAATAGCCTTAATTCATAGTACTGACAGGATTAAGTGGTGTTCATAAATCCCTTCATCCAAAATTTAGTACATAATAATAAGGGTTAATACTTAATTAGCCTTTGCCACATTCCATACACTGTACTAACTGCTTGCCCTGTGTTAAAGAAAAATGTACTCCCCACAAGAATCTCTTTTTAAAGATGAAGAAACTAAAGCATATAGAAGTTAAGTGGCTTGCCCAAAGTCATATTGAGAGTAAGTGGCAGAATTAGAGTTCAAATCCAAAGACTTTGGCTCCAGATTCTGGTTTTTACCTCCATATGCCCTCCTGCCACCAACAGTGTCACCTGTAGATATTACAGCCATTAATTCTTAACACTCTTTCTGTTATAATTATATAGTTGATTTTATACACATATTTCTTATTAAAACAATCAACTTCTGGACTATGGCTATATCCTAACCATATTTTTTCTGTGATTCCTGAACAGAGTCCTATATATGATAGTTTATTGATAAATATTGTGAATTAATGACTATATACATGATGCTGCTGGCAGTCTACAATTTATAAATCTATAAATTTACATCACATAGTGATTTTTTTTTTTTTTTTTTGCCGTACGTGGGCCTCTCTCTGTTGTGGCCTTTCCCGTTGCGGAGCACAGGCTCCGGACGCGCAGGCTCAGCGGCCATGACTCACGGGCCCAGCCGCTCCGCGGCATGTGGGATCTTCCCGGACCGGGGCAAGAACCCGCATCCCCTGCATCGGCAGGCGGACTCTCAACCACTGCGCCACCAGGGAAGCCCATCACATAGTGATTTGTTCAGCACAGCCCATGTGTGGAAACTATCCCATATGTCATGTGTTGGACTATGAAAAATCCTATAGGTGTAATGATCAAATGAATTATCTCTGAGTTATGATTCTATATGCACCAGGAAGAGCTGGATTATGCTCAAGTAGAATGGCAAAGGCATCTTTCATCCACAGTAAAACTTATGACTCTCACCATGTGACCCTGGAAACTGAGGCTTACAGAGGTTATGTTACTGTCTAATGTGTATTAAAGGGCACAGCCATAATTTAAACTCAGGTCTCTGCCTCCTTTTGTATGTTTCACATGGAACTCTATGCTATCAAATTTCAAACCTCAGATGAGACTTACCTTAAACTTTGAATCTGAAATAGTCCTAGAAGAGCACTTAATTAGCTAGTTATATCAAATAAACTAAGGTTCTTACTTTATTTTGCATTGGGGTTTGTTTTGTACTGTGTATTTTGTTGTTTTGCTGTACATGGAAAGGTACACAGCCATGGAATCCAAGGAAGAGTTCTTTTTTCACATATCGATAACTTAAATGTAAGCGCTGCACACATACGCATTTACAGAGAGCTTCTGTACGATGCACAAGTAATTCTGCTAGATAAATGTGTGTGTACACACACACACACACACACACACACCCCAAGAGGGCAACTAAAGATTTCATTGTTTCTGGCTCTCTCCTCTTTTTTGTATCCTTTATTTCTTCTCTTGGTTAAGTAAATTGACCTACTTGCTCAACACAGACATAGCCACATTCGGCGTCTGGCACCATAATAATTCCTTTAACCTTTTTTTTAAGTTCTTAGAATTGTTTAGCAAGATGCTTTGTAATTAACTCACTTCCTCCCTCCTTCTACTTGACCTTTTCTCTCCCAGGAGTTAGTACACATTTACTACTTACTAAGTGGACTAATAATTCACCCCTATACCTAACCCCACCTGCAAATAAAGCACTTCTCTCTCTAGATAAAAGCACTTCAAATATTTTGCAAGAACTTTCACCATGTGGCTCAGGGAACTGACTGCCTTAAAATATTTTTTAGAGTACCTTAAATAGATTTAAAGATATCTTTTGTCAACTATCTTTTAAAAGTGAAACATAGCTATATTTTTTCTGTTTGTGCCCTTTGACCTCAGACACTATGTTAAGCGTTTTACTCATGCAATGCCAACTAACCTTTGAAAATAATGTGAAATACTGACTATTGTGCCCTTTTTACAGATGAAAGTGAGAGAAGGTAAGTCACCAACCTAGTAGAGCAGGTACTGTAGGAGCTCCACCCATATCTATGTGACACTTATGGTTCCAGTATATGCTGATAGGGTCCTACTGCAACTCCCCACCTGAGGGTTTTTTCTCATCTGTTCATTGCTTAGACCAGAAGTGCCAGGGAGTTAATGGTCTCAGGAATATGACTCAGACCATAACACATGAAAGTCGAAAGCATAAATCTAGCTTCTTTGCTCTTCTGGTGGAAGAACACTGAGGCATGTTCCTTACTGTCTCTTGGTTTCCCCATGGAACTGAGTCTTAGTGGCACACACTCTAACCTGTTGAATAAGGCATCCTTTGTTCTTGTGCTTCCCAGTCTTTCTTGCCCACTCCCTCCCCTACTGGTACATTCCCAGAATCTCCTTTTCTCAACTCCTGTCTCAGTGTCTGTTTCCAGTAGACCTTAATCTAAAACAGCACTAAACAGCACAGTCTCCAGATGGAGCATGGGGAAGCTGGTTTGGTTGGGAGCAGGCTATGGAAGAAGAAAGAAATATGAAGTGCAGAGCCCATACTAGAGATGATGAATCTGCACGATGCAATATAAGACTCTTGGTCTCATTTTCAAAGGAATTTGAGAAGCAAAACTCAGATACAAATCCAGGTCTGCCTGTCTGCCAAGCCCATACCCACAACCTCTATGGTTCTCCAGGGCAAATTTAGTGCATGTGTTCTGGTAATTCTCCCCCTGGCACAGAACTGGCATTGACAATAAATGCTTCCACTTTAGAAAGCTCTGATGTGGTGATGGCATTTAGAGTTAATTTTCTTTTTAAATTTGTGCCAGATTCTTGTCCTTGGCAACAAAAGAAAAAAAAAAAAAAACTTCTTCCAGTAAGCAGATATTGAAAGGTTTTCCTTTGAAGATATAAAAGGGACACACATCTGGTTCCCAATTTCTTGTTTCCTTAGGTAACCTCTGCAGAAAGGCACTCAGAAGTGTACCAGTGCAGCCTTAGTTGCTCTCTGCTGTGCACTGAAGCCCATAACACAGGAGGAAATGGTCCTGCTGGCCCATTCAAATAAGCATTGTGCCAGCAGCAATGAAACTTTGCTAATATCGCTATGGGAACATTCACTGGAAGCCAGTGTTGCTTTTGAATTCTATGAGTTTGATGGCAAAATATAGATATACAGGCATGCAGAGATAGAAATAAAGAAACAGAGAGAGAGAAATAGGGTGCTTTTTTTCTATTAGTCATTCAGAACTGAGGAACTGCTCTCACAGGTTTCAGGTCATAATTAAAAACATCTTCAGAGTTTATTTAAATAGATAATTTGAAGAATAACAGATAATACAAATATCTCTGAAGAATACCTGTATCCTAATTGTATGTTTCTCAATATCTAATATATGTGGGCCATGGTGATAAACCTGGCCCAGAAAATACATGAATAATATTTTTAATTGAGTGAAAGAGAGGAAAGAAAAATGTCGAGTGAGTTTTGAGTCTCCAGATGGAGCATGGGGAAGCTGGTTTGGTTGGGAGCAGGCTATGGAAGAAGAAAGAAATATGAAGTGCAGAGCCCATACTAGAGATGATGAATCTGCACGGTGCAATATAAGACTCTTGGCCTCATTTTCGAAGGAACTTGAGAAGCAGAATTACACAGTAATGATTGAAAGGATGGATTTGAAGACAGAAAGTCCAAATTCAAATTTTGATAGTGTCATTTATATACAACCTGTGTAGCCTTGATCAAACTTGGTAACCTCTCTGTGTTCACTTTCCTATTTGAAAACAGAAAAAATAGTACCAATCTCACAAATGAATGTCCTAAAAAATTAAGTAATTTATAAAAACTCTTTTTTTTTAATCCTTGTTTTCCCAGTAGAGAATCAGGCTCACTCATTCCTCAAGCTATAATAAAAATTATTACTAATCCTAATAGTAATAAAGTTAATAATTTATGTTTCATAGTATACTTTCATTTAGACTATAGGAAATATGCTGTGTGAAAATAACATAGAATTAATCAGAGAGGTAATATTATTACAATTTTACAGAGCATATGCTCAAAGATCTCAAAAGTGTTAAAATGTTCTTAGCAGATCCATACCAACTAGTAAATTGGAATATAATCAGATAGCTGTAAGAGCTGATATACGAAATTTTCAGTTAAAAATGACCCTAAGTAAAAAAATAGTAAAACTAAATAAGATGTACCTGGCCTGCATCATTCAGGGGATGACCCAATAAATTTGATATGGCTTTGCTTTGCAGGACATTTGGTCCTGTCCAAAATATCTATAAGGCAAAAAAAAATATTTTATTGATCAAATAAGATATTTGATCAATAAAAAATTTGGTCCACACCAAAAGGTACTTGAAATTTGGTCCTATCCAAAAACTCCATGAGCATATTTGGGCCATGCCAAGTGATTATGGACAGGATGAACCATCAAGGATCATTTGGTGTGGACCAAATGTCTCCATGGATATTTTGGACAGGACCAAACGTCTGCTAACCATGGCTTTAATATAACCTTTACTGTTTGTGTGTGTGTTTGTTTTGGATGGTAAAGGAAACATATAGTCTTTAAAATAAAGAAAATTCTGAAAAAAAAAGACAACAGCAGTCAAAGTTTTTGTTTATTTCCTTTTAGGATTGTTTTCTGTGTTAGCACACACATATATAGTTGACTTTACACTTTATAATAAACAGTGTTTCTCAAATTTGAGTAATGTGCAGTCTCTTCCACAGGGGAAAAAACAATTTCCCAAATCACTAAAAATTTTTCCTTTGGATTCTAGGAACCTACTATTTGAGAAACAATGCCTTGAAAAAGCGAAATCTCATTCAATGAAATTATTTTCAACTGAGAATTATCAGTAAGCAAGAAATGATTTATAGTGACTAACTCTTTTAGGTAGTTGTTAGACAGTCATGAAATGAATATTCACACACACACACACACACACATACACACTTATCACAGAACGTTAAGGCCATTCTATATTGTATATTTTCTTGTTTTCATTATTTTAAAATAATACATAAAATTACACCATTTTATCAAAACTTCTGTCCTTATTTGAGATTGTATCTTTAAAATATGCTTCTAGGACTTCCCTGCTGGCGCAGTGGTTAAGAATCTGCCTGCCAATGCTGGGGACACAGGTTCGATCCCTGGTCTGGGAAGATCCCACATGCCACGGAGCAACTAAGCCGGTGCACCACAACTACTGAGCCTGCGCTCTAGAGGCCACGAGCCACAACTACTGAGCCCGCATGCCACAACTACTGAAGCCCACGTGCCTAGAGCCCGTGCTCCATAACAAGAGACGTCACTGCAATGAGAAGCCCACGCACCGCAACAAGAGTAGCCCTCACTCGCCACAACTAGAGAAAGCCTGCATGCAGCAATGAAGACCCAAGCAGAAGTTTATAAAAATAAATAAATAAATAAATGATGGTGAAATTTTTAAAAAATTAAAAATAAAAGTAAATAAATAAAATATGCTTCTAGATGTAGAAATATATGATTTAAAGACATGTACATTTATAAGGCATATATATATATGTACATATACATACTTACAGAGTATGGTTAAGTATCAGTTGTTCTAATCTTTGGTATTTTATCAGTATATTTTTTATTTGGGACATATATCCATACCGTTGTAACTACCAAGTATCACAAGTACACTCAATGTGCAATGCTCATAACAGTAATTTCTGTTTATCTTTAGAGATCAATCAAAACCACATGACCCTCTTTTGCACTTCCAGATTAGAGACTTCAACCCTGGCTCAGTGGTTCCCTCAGGACCCCCACCCGTAACTTCAGGAATTCTGTGGGCTCTGGGATAAGTCCTTTCCCTAGAACTCTTCTAACATTCATAAATCAAATGGTAGGCTCAACTTCTTTGGGACCCTCCCAAGAATCTGCTTGGTCTTTTACTGAGAATCACGCCAGAGGCTGAGACCACTAAGGAGATACTTCAGGTTTACTCACTTAAGTTCCTGGCTCAAAACATGTGCAGTTTAATGCTTGGTATGTAGAATAATTTTTGGAAGAAATTTCTGGTAGAAATCCTGGGTTCCAGCTCTGCTCTGCTACTGATTAGATGTGTGAACTTGAGGAAATCTCTCAATCTCACGTAGCTTTGGATCTCACATTTAGGACAAAGGAATAATTGAAAGCTATGTCTACCCTGTGCAATTTTACAAAGATCAACACACTGTTAGGTCCTTAAGAACTCAGAAGAGGTCAAATTTGTCTTTGACTTGCCAGTGCCAAACTAATGTCTAGAATAAATCTATTATTGCCATTAGAAATCCTTAAGGTTAGTTCCCACAATAATTGCTTCAACAAATGTATGTTGATCACCTATATGCCAGGTATTGTTTGAGGCACTGAAGATGTAACAGCAAACAAAAGGGAAAAATATCAGAATTCACGGAATTTATTTTCTAGTAATAAATATTTTTTGGGGGGAAGGGAGAATTTTATAAATATTTATATTTATATAAAAGATATTTATATGTCTATTATATATCTATATAAAATATAAATATAAACTGTTTTATATAGCTATATAATAGATTAAATAAATACTTGAACATTATAATATATAATAGAATATATTTATGGAGAAAAATCTTTTGGATTTTAATAGGTAATTTCTTTTTTTAATAGGTAATTTGGTAATTTAATTACCTATTAAATTGGATTTTAATAGGTAATTTCTTTTTTTTTTAATATTTTATTTATTTATTTGGCCGCGCCAGGTCTTAGTTGTGGCCTGCGGGATCTTGGTTGCCGTGTGCGGGATCTTTCAGTTGTGGCATGTGGGCTCTTAGTTGCAGCATGCAGAATCTAGTTCCCTGACCAGGGATCAAACCCAGGCCTCCTGCATTGGGAGCGTAGAGTCTTAACCACTGGACCACCAGGGAAGTCCCTTAATAGGTAAATCTTACACTGAATAATATTTAATTGCAATAAATTTTTTAACTAGAGAAAATCCATTGTAATATTCTTTTAGCTGGGAAAAATCCTAGGTAATTGGACCTTTACATATTCACCAATTTTTATTAGCAATTATACAAACATACCAAAGAATGCATTATTTCAATATTCATCATGCCTTTAGGTAATCATCTTTTCTTCCTATCTTTTTTTTCCATTTAAATTTAAATTTCATGGGAGATATTGTACAGTAGATGTCCTTGGTTTTGGTGTTAGTTGTGCTCATGGGGGTGAAAGGAAGATATTTTTAGAAAAAGAAGTACCTCTATGGCCTTGTATTTAAATAATTATAACTTGAAATCATCACAATATAGGAGAGATATATATTGTAATGATTAAACTATATGTTTCTTCCAACACAAGATTTAGGAAAGAGAAGAGACATTTTAAGGGACAGATTTCAACTCATAATATTAAAAACAACATGCTTTAGCAATGTGTGTGTGTGCGTGTGGGTGCATGCACACCAGAAAATGGAATAGGCTACATCAGATGCTGTGAGTTCAGTCAGACGGTTTTAGCATGGAAAGATCACTCACTGGATTAAGCTGCTATAAACAGGCTTTTAAAGTCAGTCCAGTGTAGCATGACAAGGCAACCATCAAACCAGTTCAAAACCTCCAGCCCCATGAAATGCAGCAGTTACCAGTATATAGTGCTAGAAAGAAACGTCCATCCATACAGACAAGTCAATACCTATTTATTAGGCACTGACCATGCACTTGGCACTGAGGCTTCAGAGATGAAGAAAGTTCCCCCTTCTCTATACTGAGATGATAATCAATGAGACTCATTATATAGGAGAGGAGTGACGGTTAAGAAACCAGGAAGAAATGAATTTGAGCCCCAGTCCCATCATTTATTAATATGTAATCTTGACCATTTTCTCTGCTACTCAATTCCTCAGGTTTGCCAAAAGAAAGAATGCAAAAACATTCACAGAGGCCATTCAACTGAGCAGATGCATAGACAGCTCTGTTTGTGTAAATCTGCATTTCTGATAAAGTTCCAGGCTGAGTGCTGAAATAGCATCATTTAGAGAGAAACACTGCATTCTATGCTTCATTAGTCAGACAACCTAAAATCACTATACATTAGCTAAAAAGAAACCAAATGACTTTCCCAGGACCTTCAACTCTGCTTAATGCATGGATTTTCTATGCATTTAGCTCATCATTCAGAAGTACAGTGTATCTAAGGCTGACACAGAAAATGGCAGATTATCTTAAGGTTTAATTTTGGAAAAAGACATGTACTAAACTAGGTTTTTTCTGACTATGTGATTTATTTGACAAACAAATAAAAACCCTAAAGTGAGTGTAGCTTAATTAGAAACAACATAAAATGTTAACAGATTACATCTAATTTGTGTCCATTACTTAATTACAGAATGCTATGAAAATTACTTGGCCTCTCCTATAATCAGCTTCTTTATCTTAAAACGGGGGATCATCCCCCTTCCTCACTGGATTATTGTAAATGTTAAATGATATAATCTCAAACAAAAGCACTTTATAAACTATAAACAAATGTATGTATACCTATCTACACATATAATTATATACATATATATACACACATGCATATATATTAGCAGTTACCATAGTATCTGGCACATAATAGGCACTCATATAAGTTTTGAATGAATGAATAAATGTACTAAAGATTGTAATCAAACCATCCACATCCATTCAATTCTTACTTCCAACAAGTAATTCTGGGTTTGGAATACAGGCAGAAGAATATTTAATCTATCTACTGACTGCTTTCTTATGCTAGAGGAATTAGTCATTTCTATGTCATTAGGCTAGAAATTCAACTTGGAAATACATTCAGGATAAAGATACTTTAGTAGATAAAGCATGACATTAAAGTTAATAAAAAACGAAGGCATTTATAAGTCTGGTAACTGAAAGTCATAGAATAGTAGTATTGGAGGACAAACTTTACTACCACCTTTTCCTCACAGATAACAAAAGCAAGGACAGGGAAGTTTAGGTGTCCTACCTGAGTTTTACATGGATAGAGAGAATGTCTTGGACACAAAGACAAAAGATGATATTACTGAGTTTAGGACTGTGTCAACTGCATGGTAAAATATCTCAGAAATGCTGTACCCATATGTCATACTGGTAAACAGAAATGGAAGAGTTTTGTGTAACTAAGAACACTGTGCATTTGAGATTGTAGAGAATCCACTCTCTATTTTACTTTAAATATAAACTATATATGTTCCTGAGAAAAATACTGGGTTTAGTGAGAAGTATAGAGCAGCTGTGAACTTGTTGAATTCTAATTATGCATCAAGCATATTCTTAAATATTTTACACACATTATGCCATTTAATTCCCCTTATAGTCCAATGATGTAAGAATGATTATTGCCATTTTACTAAATAAGGAAATAATTTAACAAAATGAAAATCTGACATTTTGAAAATAATATGCCTAAGATTATATTGTTCAAAATACAGTACTGGGGTTTGAACCAATAAAGTCTGACTCCGAAAACTACAGACCTTTTATTTTTATTGAAGAAGCTACATGTCTCTCAGCTTGTACTTGTAATCAGTGGTCTATGACCCAGAAAGAAATTTAAATATAGGATTTTGTTGCTGTTGTTTTTAAAGCAGGTTCATGCTGATATAGGACAAGTAATAGAGGAAGGAGAGAGTTGAACACGTAACTAAGGCATGTTGCCAAGGAAACTCCATAGGTACACCAAGTGTCACAGAGTCCAGGGACATAAAATCACTTGCCTGTGGCCGTAATTATTTTCTTGATCAGTCTACATAGCAAGGAGGAGACACCAAATACTCCAGCATTTTAGAAAGGCTAAAACATGGGGTGAACAGGAAGTTCTCAGAGCTTAATTTAAATGTTCAGGAACTTAATGCATCTTCCACCCTGAGAAACTGGAAATTGCTAATTTGAACTTTCTTCTGAAATTCTAAAGAAAACTGCTTTGAGAGCTTTTAATGTCAAGACTTCTATGAAGCCCCAAGGTAGTCTTCTACTCAAAGTTAAAAAAGAACAAGGTTCTAACTATAAGAGTATAAGAGGCTCAGGTAGGCATGGAAGTGTCTCTTGAAACCTAAGAAAAGGAGCAAATGTATACAATGACTTAGATAGCAGATGCCAGATACCATTCACCTGGAAGTAGCCACAATACTGGAAATAAAACATATAGAACAATCTGAGGAAATTTATTTAGGTTTACTTTGCTATTGGCTATAGGCAGTGCTTATCTCATTGAGAAATTCTGTTCCTAGTACATCGACTACAATGACCTTTTGGACACTTTTTGTTGGTTCATTTTAAATATTCTTCTCTAGAGGTAATTCAAGAGATTTCTTTCATGTATCGTGTTAACACTAACACCAGTGTGATTCTGACAGTAACGCCCCATATCAGGAAACTTTCAAAAACATTATGTAACCACCTGTAATTATGAAAACTGTTTCTGTTCTGGCTCTATTTAGATCTTCAAACTTCTCCTTTAATAATGTGATGCTCTTCTCTCCCCCAGTTATTTCATGTCTCACACCTTTGATTTTAAAATGTCCTTTCCTTTCAGTCAGTATTTAACTGACCTCAATTCCTCATCTCCCCGTAGGCAACTGAATTAAGCTTACATTTCAATTACAGTGCTTAACGTTTTCCAAGAATATGAACTATTGGCTGCCCCTATTAGCCGCTGTACACAAACACAAAGTTCTAGAATACAACATTCATCCTTCTTTATTCCTGTGTTTTCACAGTATTAACATCAGTAGTCATATAAAGCTTCTTTCTCTATCACTGTGTTTCTAGCTCTCATTTTGTGCTGTTTCTCTAAACACTAGTATAGTCCCTGAATTTTTAAGAGGTAAGACACAGCTTCAGGTCCAGCAATATTTTTCAAAAGGCCCATTCCCCCCATTTTTTAGTGATTGATTCTATAAACATTGTTTTTTTTCCCCTTATTTTCAGCATCTCTCTCAGCTACTATATCTTTGGATTTCTTGTTTATTTCACATCCATCTCAGTGGGTGCTAAAAAAAAGGCACAAAGCAAAGGAAAATCCTCTTTGTGGGCAGCATAAAATTAGAAAAGTTTGGCAGATAGCACACAGTTTTAATATCTTTATAGAATGTGTTTCATAGTGCTCACTGCACAATTGTGCATGCAAAATCTCAAAGCGCAGAGCAAATATATCAGCAATAATTTCATGGAAGCAGGCTCTGCCTAACATGTACAGAGTCCTACATTACTTTATCAAACTGTCTTTGTGTAATTAGTCTGTCTGCAATGCCTGGTGTATAAATTAAGCATCTAATTTATCTTGACTGGCCTCCAGATCACTTGATCAGTCCATTCTGCCTCTGTGGTGTTGTAGTGAATGCCAAGTGCAGAGAAGGACCCTGTGGAAGCAGAAGTGTGTAAAAGCAGAAACTCCCTGAGAGGTCAGAGGCAATTTTCAAAGTAACTCATCACTGACACCCGGGTGGAATGTATGCTATTCCTTCCAATGACAGTGATCTTCACAAGGGGCATAATTGATGTCCCTGGTGGCAGGTTACTTTGTATCATGGCTGGTAAATAATAAATAACTACAACTCAAGATGTAAAGTCAAGTTTACTAAATGAAATCAAATTAAAAGTAAATTATACTTTCCTCCCAATTCAACACCATTCCTCATAAGCCACTTATCAATACCACAGCAATCTGTACAACTTTAAGAGACAAGCTACACAACTATTCAAGCCTGATAAAAACAAAATAACTCCTGTAGCCATAATCATTCCTCAAGAGCATTTAATTTGTTGGCTTTTGCATTATTGCTATCAAAACAAAATCTTGCAGTTTTATTGGAATACATAAATCTCTTTGATTTAAGGGGTACTTTATCTTTCTTTTCCTTAGATGAATTTGAAATGGTACAGAGTTAAACTTTTACGGAGTGATTTCTGGGGGGAAAGGCTGACATAATTTTCAGTACCAGACAGTGTGTTCTGCTGACAACTCAGAAAGTTTGAAGTGTTTAGCTCAATAGATGTTTTTTTGTCAGAGTGTATTCTCTCTTCTGTAGCTATGAATGCCCACCCAGTACAGATGTTTGCTCCCTTCTATATATGCTAACACACTTTCAGTATGGATGTGCAGCCTCTCTTCTGACTATGTGAATGGATATATAGTGGAGAAGCTAGAGGCCTGGATTCATGAAGACTCTTTAGACCATTACCTTGTCACTTTCTACTGCTGAGGACTCAGCTTTTAAAAACATCCCATTGATAGTCTGTGGTTACCATGTTTTGTAATGAATTTATCAGAAGGTCTGTTTTTTCTCTAACTTCTCTAGAGGATGTTGACATGGATGTGGGGCTCCATGGCTCTGCAAAATAATGGGGACTTGACCAGACAGTGCATCTCAACTCTGGCATTATCTGATATTAACATAGCAATCTCACATGCTTTATCTTTTCCTTTTAATGTGGTCTTTTATAAAGAACAAAAGATATACTGGCTCTACATATACTCTGATTAGGTATATACTTGGTGGATGTTTGGGACCCTAAAACTGAGAAGATTTTTCTAAATGGAAGTGTGCTCATATTTATGCTGCTTGATCTTCAAATTAGAAATGCTTCTCTTTCTAGAGTAAGATTATATATATAGAAGTATAGTGTAAGTGGAGGGTAGGAGAGAAAGCGTTTGAAACTATGTAGAGGTGAGCTATGGCCACAGGAAGTAAACATTACTGTCATGTAAAGATAAGATGGTCACTACTTTTCTAAGGCAAATGCCTCAGTAAAAAAGGGTTATCATTAGCTTACTGAAATGTAAAAATGCCTTCACATTATTTAGAGTCATAGAAGACTGAATTAGAAGATCCCTTTTAGATGACTAAGTCTAGTGACCAAAACTGGGACCCATAACATCAAGTGACCTCCCCAAGGCCATACAGCAAGTTTACAGTGAAGGGAAAACTGAAGCCCAGAACTCTTGGCTCTTTCATCTTCGGTTTCTTCATTTATGCATCTGTGTGTCAGGCACCGTGTTAGGGCTTGAAATTCAAGGATGATTAGTGAAAACAGATATGATCTCTTTTCTAGTGGTCTCTAGTCTATTATGGGAGCCAAACATTAATCAAATAATCACTCAAATAAAAAAAGGTAAATTGTACAGAATGACAATGAAGAAGCATGTAAAGCAATAAGGTCAAGAATGGAATTTTTTTTTCAGGCATATGAAAAGAAAAGAGTGCATGCACGATGACGAAAAAACTTGTTTTTTCTCATAGATTTTCTTGTAAGCACTTCTGAAGATGCATCTCAGAGGTAAGTCCTTGCAAGGAGCTATGATTCTCCCAAGATGATACAGGGGCAACATTCTCAGTTGTCCCATTTGCATATCTCCCCATTAGCAGTTTAGACTGAAATGGTCTAGTCTGCCTTTCCTATTAAATCATGAGCTCATTAGTGGCAAATAATTGGATCTTGCCCATTATTTGATCTATACATACACCAGCATATTTTTATGTTCAGGCAGGAAGAAAATAAAAAGCAAAGAAGAACAGGATAGAAAGAGGAGAAAATTGTTGGAAGCACATACTCTTGAGGTTCACAACACATTCCTTGGCTTATCTAGCTTTAGCACAGCTGTGGGGGAAAACATTTTACAAACTCCCAGTATCTCATCTCAAGGGACTCCCTGGAGGCTTTTATATTTTCTCCAGTGTCAAGTAACTGCTTATCTAATGACACAGGCACAGCCTGACAGTGTGTAGGGAGGGGAGCTTACCTAATACCTCCAGAGGTAACCCATAACCAATAAGCTACAGGAGATATTGGATAATTGCCTCATATTCTGATCATCTGAAAACATTTTTGTGGGACATTCTACATGGTTTCATAGAGGGTCAATAACAGGATGGAGTCCCAGTTTTTATGATGAGAAATTGTTCAAGGATGCACCCTTTAATGGCTTTTTTCCTTTCACTGATCAGTCTCTCTATTCCCTCATTCTTCTTCCTGAGATAACATTAAAAAAAACTTCCTTGCATCCAAGTCTATATCTTAGTCACTGTGGGGTAGGGGAAGGAAAGAAGCAAATAAGGTAAAGTTTTGTGTTTTTATTTTAACATCTTTATTGGAGTATAATTGCTTTACAATGGTGTGTTAGTTTCTGCTTTATGACAAAGTGAATCAGCTATACCTATACATATATCCCCATATCTCCCCCCTCTTGCGTCTCCCTCCCACCCTCCCTACCCCACCCCTCTAGGTGGTCACAAAGCACGGAGCTGATCTCTCTGTGTAAAGTTTTGAGTTGAGAAGAAGCAGTAACTAATTGTCAGATCCTGCAGAGAGTACGAGTAAGTCTAATGTTTAGAAAATAATTAGCACTGGTTGGATACTAATAATATTAAAGAAAGCAAGTTAAATTGAATTGTTGATGGATTGTAACATAAAAGGTATAGGGACTTCCCTAGTAGTGCGCTGGTTAAGAATCCACCTGCCAATGCAGGGACACGGGTTCGACCCCTGGTCCGAGAAGATCCCACATGCCGCAGAGCAACTAAGCCCACGTGCCACAACTACTGAGACTGTGCTCTAGAGCCCGTGAGCCACAACTACTGAAGCCCGCACGCCTAGAGCCCATGCTCCGCAACAAGAGAAGCCCGCGCACGAAGAGTAGCCCCCACTCGCTGCAACCAGAGAAAGCCCGTGTGCAACAAAGAAGACCAAACGCAGCCAAAAAATTAATTAATTAATCAAAAAAGGTATATTTTGAGATATAAGGTCTTCTGTATAATTGTAGGCTACAATTGGTTCTCAATCTTGACTGAACCAAAATATTACAAAGGTTTAAAAGTTGCTGGTACTCCAGAACTCCAAATGAGAATTTTTCCAGAGTTGGGTATCTGGCATATACATCTTAAAACAAAACAAAACGAAAAAACAAGTAAACATTCCCATAAGAGATTTTATGTGCAACAGCGTTAACAACCACTTGAGCAGCTATTCTTAAACAAAAATGTTGCTGGGAGAAGTATACTGGAGATTGACAAAGCAATGTGGATAGATCTTAAAACCACAGTAACCAGAAAAAATTTTCTTTTAAAAAGTAAGCTCTGGGTCTTCCCTGGTGGCGCAGTGGTTGAGAGTCTGCCTGCCGATGCAGGGGACACGGGTTTGTGCCCCGGTCCAGGAGCATCCCACATGCCGCGGAGCGGCTGGGCCTGTGAGCCATGGCCGCTGAGCCTGCACATCCGGAGCCTGTGCTCTGCAACGGGAGAGGCCACACAGTGAGAGGCCCGCGTACCACAAAAAAAAAAAAAAAAAAGTAAGCTCTACGGTACAATATTGTTCATGTAAATTTAAAATATATTCACACAAACAATTTTAACAAATATACATTAAAAATGATATATACCAAAATTTTAGAATCATTGTCAATAGAAGAGGAGGAAGATGTGAGTAGGGAAATAGAAAAAAAGGAAATCAATCAAACTAGATGTGGGGCTTGCAGAGACTAAGGACAATCATGCACCAGGAAATAATGAGTATGATTAAGTCATCCTTTTTTATCAATGCTCCCTTCCCAAAAATATTTGTTGAAAACTGCAAAGATATATTTATCATAGATTATGTCAGTTCTAGTATGTGTTTCTATGTATACATACACTGGCACATGCACATTAAAAGAGGGCAATTGAAAACCCATAGCCCAATGAGCTAGCCTGGCTAAATGACCATTGCCAATAATCAATAATCAGTATAAAATCTCTTCATCTCCTGGCTATGTAAGGCAATCACTTATGCTGATGATTACACCATGTTCATCTGTGAAGTAAACCAGTGGTAGCCAGAGCTAATGCAGAACCAAGACTAAACAAAAAAGATGACAAGATAAATTACGTGACTGAATCCCAGTTTCATGCTGGTAAATGAGGCAAATATTTGAGACTGCAACGATGTAGGAGGAGAGACACAATAGAATATACTGTTCTGCATGAGAGGTTTCCAAGAGGAGACAGGACTGTCCAGCATATAGGATTCGATTATATAATACATACTCCTGTGTGCTTGATCTTAGTATCTACTCTAAGTTTATAATCCCTTTCTTCTTTCCCCAAGTTCAGAGAGTTGGAGAGTGTCAAGTTTGAGTGGGGAAATTTGTTCAGTACCTGACAACTTATTGGCTTCCTACCTACTCTATGAATAATTATTTTTTAACAACACAACATTTTTCCTGATGAATATATTTCCTCAGAAATATAATTACCAAAGTGAAATCCTCTTGAATGTCTCAACTAGTTACGAGTAGCCACAGAATGAAAACAATGATAAAGATGGCTATACATTTTCAGAAATAGCTTTTTCACATATGGAATTATATATGTATATAGTTAAATGTAAATAACTCCTCTCAGTTCATTAGACTCCCTCGTTTTTTGGCTTTGGATAATAGTTTAGATATGGCATTTTAAAGTAGAAAAGAGTATATGAAGTTTAAATATTAGTTAATTTATTTGGACCCACACAGTTTCAATTTATAGTGTTGGCGATAGTCACATGCAGGCCACACTCTTAAACTAATCATATCCAAATTTTAGAATATTTTCAACCATTTAAAAAATGCTTTCAGATGAATACCCATTATTGTGTTTTCTTTAAAAATTATATACATTCAAAACAATTTAAGTACCCAGATCCTCAATTAAGATTCCATATAATGGTTTAGTACTTTTTCCAATCTTGGAACAGTATTGAGCACTGATGTGAAATTATTTGGCATCAAATTTTAATAAATAAAAAATATGGTAATTTCTACAAATATAGCCTTTTTTCTACCAAGCACATTTCTAAGAAATATTGAATATGGTGACATGATAACTTTATTTTAACGTTACTCTAAAAATAACATTTGATAGTTGTACTTTTGATTTCAACTAGAATGATGTAATAAAATATACAATATTATATGATACAGTTCAATTAATGAGGAATTGGTTGTTAGGGCATATTTTGCTTTGAGCTTGATTATGTTACTAGTTCAACTGTATAAGAGTCTACCCCACACACTATCCTAGTACCAAGTCAAAGATCAGAGGTACACTGTCAATTTCTTAAGAACTTTGTAGCATCCAAGTGTAATACAGTATTATAAGCTGTGCATTATAGTTCACAGAAAGTCACTTCTTCCTGCAGTAGCAGTAACACTGAGCAGGAGAAAAAGTGCCACTTCAGTTGCAATTAAACCAGGTTTCCATATGTAACTTAACTTTAAGCAGATCCATGTGCAGATTCTGCACATAAAGCAAAAAAGAAGTGACTGTGAAATATGCTGATTTGACTACAAAGTAGTTGGGTCAATTTTCACATGCACAACAGCTCCCTTTGGTTAAGAACTTAGACTTGTAACTCCTCCACAGCTACTTATCTTGTGGCTCATCTACCAGGGAAGAAATATCTCAGACTGTGAAATTTAGCCAGGCTCTGGTTCACAGAGGCTGCTAACCTTCTTATGATTCAAGAGTTTTCATCTGTGAAAAATGCCTCATGTAATGATCTTCAGAATTAAATAAGATAGACCTCAAAAACACTTAGAAGAGAGCTCTGCACATGAGCCTTCAATGAATATTAGCAACTATTTTTCAATACAATATTTAAAAATAAATAAGAGCCTAGAATTTGTAGATAAATTTGGGATGCACTGGGGCTGTTTGCAAAATTCCTCAATGCCAAGCAAATTAAAAAAAAAAAAAAACTCCTCTGTTAAAATTTCCCTTTCCTTTCAGTCTTTATGTATCAATAGTATGTTCTAACCCTGATAAAATAAAAGAAACCTAAAATAATTTTGAGGTTGTTATACTGTAGCAAATGAACAAAGAAGCTATATTTGCCCTAAACTGACAGTGAATATACCTATTTCTCTGAGTCTGTAAACTGACACTTAGTATCTGTAATTTAGTTTAGAATACATCATTATTAGATATTCCAGGATATGGGACATTCCTGGCGGTCCAGTGGTTCAGACTCCACGCTACCACTGCAGGTGGCATGGGTTCGATCCCTGGTGGGGAACTAAGATCCCACATGCCATGCAGCATGGACAAATTTAAAAAAATATAGGGCAGATATTCCAGGATAGTGCCCTATTTAGAAAGACAAATGAATACTGTGATTTACTTTGAATATATAAGATTTCAATTATTTAGGTTGGAAACAATTGACTAAAATATGTAAGGCATATCAAATAAATATATCAATAATTTTAGAAGCAATTAGTTTTTATTCTGAAAGAATTTTTGTTATTCTTTGAGCTGCCCTCCTAATATAAACACAACATTCTTTCTTGTTTTAGTGGTAGTTGCCTTAATATTTCAGCTTGCCTTTTTAAACTATAAGATTCTAAATATACAGACCTTGACTTATTTAGCCTTTATATCTCCAGGGCCAGAATAAAGTATACCCAGGTACTCAGTATTTATTTGGAGAATGAAAGAGTGAAAGCTAATGTCAGAAATATCATGATGCTCCCCAGCACTTTGCACTTTGTAGATCAGAGAAAGTGTTGGGAAATTAATGGATATCAGTATGTCAGAGAGATAAGACACTTTCATTAGAAAGTGTGACACAATTTTTATTAAAGTGCTAAAATATATCATAGAATCAGTCACATGAAAATGTTATGAAAAAAGAAAAAACTAAAAGAAAAAGAAAAAACTCTGACCTATTAGAAGGAGCCTCACTATTCTAATGGACTATAAATCTATAATCTTGGCAAAGGGCAAAATGTCTTCACACTGGAGCTCTAGATACATACTCCAGGGTTAAAATGAAGAGTTATATGTCAGTATGTTAAAGCAAATTTTATGACTCATCAGCTAAACTAAAGCTTGTAGTCAGTAGTAAAACTTTTGTAGAGTCGCCATGCATTTATTAATATAATGAAAGTCGTTACACAAATATTTCCTGAATGAATGAATTGATAAATCAAGCAATAAATAATTATTTATTGAATAAATGATTATTAGGATATATAGGTGAGTAAGTAGGAGAGAGTTCCAAAATCCTGAAAAGCTTGGAAAAGTTTAATCACTTGTTCAAGTTCATGAAAAAAATCAAGATTCATAGCCTGACTTTAAGGCTGGGTATCCTTCTAACTGATACTCCTGAATGTTTTAGGAGTTGTTCATTGCCTAAGAGAACATAGCATCGTTGGCCATTAAAACTGTGTCCTTAGTGTTAAAATCATACTGAGGTTTTGAATAATGGCATTGCCCTAGTAATCATGAAGTAACATTCTCCTTTGAGTCAGTCAGATGTTTCCATTAGCAAAAATCAGTGGTAAGGTACTGTTTCCCTGAAGTGGCATTTGCTGCAATCATTTTATGCTTTAACAAGACAACTTACATTTTATAACTTTGTAATCCCCCACTCCCCTCATTCTTTCCTGACTTTGGAAATGTCTTTAAATTTATGCCAAACAAAAATTGCTCCAGGAAGAAATAGCCATTGTTCATTAAAAAAGAGAGAGAGAGAGAGAGAGAGAGAGAGAGGAAGAGGAGAATGAGAGATTATACCTCATCATTTTTATTGCAGAACTGTTAAAGGCATTTTCAAAGAACTTTTAAATGAAGAGATGTGGAGTCTGGCTCAAGAGGGCAGAGCAGAAAGACCCTGAGTTCATCTCCTGCCAAGGACACACCAAAACTACAACCACATATAGAACAACTGTGTCTGAGAGTGACCTGAAGATTAGCAGAACACATTTTCTACAACTAAGGATATAAAGAATAGACCGGATTGAGATGAAAAGGAGGGGCAGAGATGTGGTCTAGTCAGACCCACACCTCCATGTGACAAGCCCCAAGAAGGAGGGATATCACATAGTGGTGCAGCCACTATGGAAAACAGTATAGAGATCCTCAAATAATTAAAAATAGTACTAACATATGATCCAGCAATTCCAGTTCCACATATTTTCCCAAAGAAAACAAAAACGCTAACTTGAAAAGATATATGCGCCCCTATGTTACTGCAGCATTAGTCACAATAGCTAAGATATGAAAACAACTTAAGTGTCCATCAATAGATGAATAGATAAAGAAGGTGTAATATATTTGCAATGGCATATCACTCAACCATATAAAAGAATGAAACCTCGCCAATTGCAACAATATGGATGGACCTAGTATTATGGTATTATGCTAAATGAAATAAGTCAGATGAGAAAGACAGACTATGATTTCACTTATATGTAGAATATAAAAAATGAAATAAACAAACAAAACAAAACAGAAACAAACTCACAGATACAGAGATACAGTGAGGTTGGGTGAAACAGATGAAGGGGATTAAGAGGTACAAATTTCCAGTTATAAAATAAGTAAGTCATGGGGATGTACAGCATAGGAAACATAGTAAATAATATTGTAATAACTTTGTATGGTGATAGATGGTCACTAAAATTACTATGGTGATAAATTTGTAATGTATATAAATGTTGAATCACCATGTAATACATCTGAAACATATAATATTGTATGTCAACTGTACTTCAATAAAAAAAAGAAAGAAGGAAAAAATGCAGAGATGTATAATATATACTTGTAAGGAGTCTTCAGAACTTGGATTAAAAAATAATTCTTTTTTTAATTATTGCTAGAGAAGAGTAACTGAAACACAACTTTGAAAATTTCTCTTGTACTATACACCATACTTTAAGAAGTATTACTAATCTTTTCCGTTTCAAGTGTAAAGATATGTATTCATGCCAGGGCAGACTAAAAGTCTTATAAGTCACAGTACACACAGTTTTGGGTCTTTTTCCACTTTATAGGTAAACTGAGTATAAATCTGTGTAAATCAAGTTAGGAAAATACACAGATAATGATTAAGAGCATAATGAAACTGCTATCTCATAATCTTGACCTTGACTTACTTCCAGACAATCTTAAAAACTTTTTCTAAGGGTTATGGTTGCTTAAATTGTCTATTGAAATCATTTTATATAGGTTTGGGAAATAAATTGATTGTAAGGCAAGAATAATGTGTTAATTCATAATGTTGTGCAAAGTCTAATTGATTTCCATGTGACTGTCTTACTAATAAGTATGATTAGTGTTTTTGAATTCCACAAGTGTCACTATTCACATAAGATAACCCATCCAGCATGTGATAATAGCTCTGATCATTTTATGTAAATACACCTTTATTAGCCTTGGCTGTGTAAGAACAAGAGGAGTAGTACCTATGTTTTCTAGTTTCTCTGCTTTTGCTGCACATACTGGCTTCTGTTTGATCCCTATCTGAGTTCCTTATAAGTAAATCTTCACTCATGGAGACAGGGCCTTTTTACACAGTCAAACTTGCTAATGGCTAAAATGTCTCTGCCAATAAAAAAAACTTTAAATTTAGAGTTGTTCTAAATCAATGTGTCAAGTCACTGTGACTTTTCTAAATGTCAATTTTATTTAGACTTGTAGAAAAAAATTAGAATGCATAACAAGTCGCATAAAATTGGCATGAACAAGATCTGCTACATTTATGTTGACTCTTTTCTTTTTCCATAGCTCCTAATTTTGCATTAAATCTCCTAAACTTCCACACATCAAATATATTACATATTACAAAATTCTGAAAGCTATTAAATAATAGCAGCTAATATTTATGATTATGTGGCAAATTACAGTCCTAAGAATTTGTACATGGACTCTTTTTGAATCTCACAAATAAGGCTGTGAGGTGGCTATCACAATTAGCACTTTGTGTACGTGAAGTAGCTGGGGTTAAAGGAGGTTTAGTAAACCAGTAAATGATGGAGCAGTGATACAAACCCCCATATGTCCGGGTGGTGTTATGAGGAAGGCCCTGCATAATAAAGTAACTAATGAACAAAGACTTCGATTGTGAGTAGATAATTGATTATATTCTTCTTGTTATGTAATACTCCTTCATTTATATAAATTAATCAATGTATATCAATTTGAAGTAAATATTAATGTCTAACATTATTCAGGGGGCTAGCTCTTTCTCAACAAGTACGTACACCATAACATATCGGTTTTTCTTTGCTTTAATTGAAGCCTAGTACCTTCAAGTGAAGGAGATGATAATCCCAAACTACTAAAAATGAGTTAGGCCGGTAAGAAATGATTAGTAGAAAACTGAATCTGAAATTAAAAGCATCTGCTGAATTAATAATAGAAATTACCCTGAATAGTTTGGGACAGAAAAGACTTTGATTTGAGGGTGAATGGGGGACATAAAAAATTTAACTTTAGAAAACTTCTTTGTTGCTATTGAGACCCTCTGTGCTTTGCTAAAGGGACATCTTATATCAATGGATACAAGTTATTGAGTAGCTGTTTCTCTCTCACACAGAATTTTTTTTCAAAACTATTTTTAGCAACTCTGAGAGTTAGGCATGGACAACTATGATTTCTGAAAACGAAAGAGTTGTAGGGGCATTGATGATTTAGTGGTGAGCATGGCTGCCTTCCAAAGAGCTGTTTTATGAGTGGATGGGCCATTATTAGGGATTTTTTAGGGAAAAGGAAGGGGAAAGTAGACATTATATTGGCAAAACAGTACATATTATATAAAATATATAACTCTTCCTGTATATAAATACATATATGTGTCACATTTCTATTCTCACCTCAGAGTAGCACCAAAAGTTGTATTATATTCATTTTAACAATTCAAAGATTTTTATATCCATTTAACAATTAAAAGAAATAAAAAGATGGAGGACCAGCATTTAAACCCAGGATGCCAAATTCCATGCTCTTTCCGCAGATACCAGAGAAAATTGAAGGTTTTCAGTAGAATGCTATATTAAATACTTCTTAAGCCTCTATTGATTCTGAACTTCTATGGCTATCCAGTAGATCAGGCTTAAATTGGATAGTAATTATAACCTAATTTATATTGTCACTACTATCTTCAGTGACTTCCCTGAGGAGTCAAATTATGTAGCTGTACAGAGATAGAGGAAGGGATTTTAGATATTCCCATTGAGAATGCGTCATCTACATTACTTCTTATTCAATCAACATCTGCTCTGCAGTGACTGGCTATCTTCCTTCTTCCCCATTCCAAGATGTGGTATACTTATACAATGGAATGTAACTCAGCCATAAGAAAAGAATGAAATCATGCTATTTGCAGCAACATGGATTGACACAGAGATTTTCATACTAAGTGAAGTAAGACAAACAGAGAATGACAAATATATGATATCGCTTATATGTGGAATCTTCAAAAAAAAGAAACAAATGAAATTACATACAAAACAGAAATAGACCCACAGACACAGAAAACAAACTTATGATTACCAAAGAGTAAAGGGGGGAGGAATAAATTAGGGTTTGGGATTAACATATATACACTGCTATATATAAAATAGATAACCAACAAGGACCTACTGTATAGCACAGGGAACTCTACTCAGTATTTTGTAATAACCTATAAAGGAAAAGAATCTGGAAAAAATAGATACACATATATGTATAACTGAATCATTTTTCTGTACACCCAAAACTAACACAACATTGTAAATCAACTATACTTCAATAAAAAAATAAATAAAAGAATACTGCTTCAGAAGTTATGAAATAAAGTTGACCTCTTTGGGAAATGCAATTAAACAAATGTCCTCAGTCCCCACTTTCTTTAATTTCTCAGTAGGATCTGACATTACTGACCACCTTGTTTTTGAAACCCTCATAGGCATTGCCCTGAAGATGGTCACCTTAAGTATAAATGTTATAGTGGTAAAGGATATCTGATATAATTGTTTTAAAAATGCCAGATCAATGGTGTTCTTACCCTTTCTCTACTTGTTCCAACTTTAGGAAGCTATTTACCATCTTTCAGGCTCAGTTTTCTCTTTGGAAAATGTGAATAACAATAGTGCCTTCTCTATAAGGTTGTTGCAAAGAATAAACAAAACACTGTATATTAAATGTTTTACAGATAGAATGGTTTACAGTAAGTCTTTTGCATATAGTAACTGATTTTTTTAGTAAAAAGGGATAGATTGAAAGAAATTTAAAATCCCTTCAGACTGAGATGGAATGAGTTGAAAGATAGGTAGTTGGGATTTCTGTGAGGTAACGTGCTGACACAATGTCTGGTACATTATGGGCCCAAAGAAATGTTACACATTCACAGAGGAAACAAGGTCTGAGGCAAGCTTTATGGACTTGTTGGCTCTGTATGAGCAGAGATGATAGGTATAGTATTTGGGTGGCAATCACTTTTTATACTGAGTCTCTCCTATATTCTGTCGAACATAAAGATGTAGCATCAAAAACCACTTCTACTTTGAGCCTCCAACTAAGTATGATATAATGAGGTGCAGTTTTTAAAATGTTATGTTCATATTTTATCCATCAATTTGCTTTTCAGCAGGTTTGCTGTCAGCTGAATGATTCATAATTCTAAACTGTTATTATCACAGCAAATTACTCTAAATGAAACCTGGAAATATTTATTGGTACAAAATAGATATAATCATAAAGATTTGGTGACGTTATATTGAATAGATGCCTACTTGAGAATATTTACCTAGTCTGATTTATCTGTCCCATCTTTCTCAGTCTATGTCACTGCCTTAATTCAAATGCTTATTATTTCTCACTTATTGAAGGGCAACTAAACCCCGATTTTTCTCATCATCTCCTTTTTTCACCATGCATGACATTGCTTTTCCTTAAGTACAGTGCCAATCAACTCATTCTTTGTATTGAAAATATAACTTGTCTACTGTCTCAAATAACTCACTTTGCCATTCCAGACTTTCCAAATTGTAACCAATAGCTCTACCATTTCATCTTATTTTTCACCAAACTCCAACATAGACTCTATATTCTGGATCCATGCTGTCTAGTACAGTGGCCACTAGCCACATATGTGGTTATGAAGCATTTTACATGTGTCTTGTCCGAGTTGAGATGCGGTGTGAATATAAAACACACACACAATTTTGATAACTTAGTACAAAAATATTTAATATGCCTCCATCATTTTACATTGATTACATATTAAAATGTTAATATTTTTAATCTACTGGGCTAGAAAAAGGTATCATTAATTTCACCTGTTTCTTTTTCATTTTTTGATGGGGCTACTAGGAATCTAAAATTGCATATGTAGATCATATTGCATTTAATTTGGAAAGAGCTTCTTCAGAGAAAAAGAACTAATGAATGTAAATCAGATATATGTCATTTTTGTTCCTAATTTGGGTCTTATATATTTTCTTTATGCATTGAACAAACATTTGTTGAGTGTCTACCAGTTACCAGGCATGTTTCTCAATACTGAAAATACTGATGTAATCAAGATGGACAAGGTCTGCCCCTCTAAGAGCTTAATTTTCGTGGAATATATGGCAAGTAAAGCAAGAAAACAAACATAACTTCAAAGTGTGATAAACGGCACGTGAATGGATGATACACATTGGATAATACTTGGAGTTTATGATTATTTTATAGTTTCACCAAAGAAATCTGTATGAATAGGTGACATTTGACTGGAGATGAGAAGAATGAGAGAGGGTCAGTATCTTCCTAATTTGCATTCACAGATATATATGAAAACATTTAGCTTTTCATGTAAGTGTGTACACTATCAAGTGAGGTTCTGCTCCAAGATTTAAGCTCTATGTTTGATATCATGAGAGGTGAAGTATTATCTGGAAATTTAGTCTACATAGCAATAAAAGAAGCAAAAAAAAACCAGATCATAACTAGCCTAAAAATTAAATTAGGTCTGTAGACCTTTAATAAACCATTTCCTGATTATCTTATATGTGGGTGGAAATTTTAAAATTGCATTTAATTCTTTTTTATTCACCCAAAATTTAGCCAATTCTTTTTTTATCAGTTTATATCTGGGCATCTGGTTGGATCTTAAAACATTTGTGAAGTCAGGTGTTCTGCTTCTGCCTTCCAAAGGATGCAAAAATCAACACAGGATCCAGATCAACAGATGGTGTAAATTATAATAAATTCTACAAGTAGTGTGTGCAGATGAAGTTAGTGTACTCAGATCTGTAACATGAAATCGCAGATATGCCCCTGAGTGACTTTTTCCATTACTCTGACAATTGTCAAATTTCTCTCAAGGGAAAATTCCAATGACAATGGTTTTTCACGACATGGAGAATTATTGCTGCCCCCCGAAAGGGAGCTCCCGTACTAAATTGTGGGACAGAATTTTCTGGGCAATTAGTTCTACTTTCCCCAAAGAATCAAAGGTGAGTCACAGAACTTTTCGAAAGAGTATAACATTTTTTTATGTACTTTGAAGTTCATTCATGACACATATAAAGATTTGTTTTAAATTGTCTTGCTAATCTGAATACATTCCTTTTATAAAATAACAAATAATTATTATTTCTCCTGTCCCTGTTTGAACATTGCAAACACTGTTTTTAGAAGAAGCACAAGGTACAGGTTCCTGCCAGTATCTTCATCTTAGCATGCCAAATGAGCCTCTTACTCCTGACTGTACAAATTGAATAAATCCACCAAAATTTAACATACAATGCCCCAACTGGAAATGAAAAAGCCAATATCAATATGACCATTTCCCTGGCCCTTTCCTTGTTTGCACTTCTCTTTTTCTCTTGCTTCCTTCCTCCCCAAGATATAGCTAATCATCTCTCCATGCGTCATTCTGGATTTCTGTTTCCCTCTGGTTGGGAAACAGTCCTCTGGTTGTTTTATTTCCTGTTCTATGGTGAAAATAACTCTCTTAAGCCCTTGGATAAAAGCAGATCTGTGACATAAAAAATTACATATACAAATAAAATGGAAGGAAGTAAGGATGGAGGGAATGAGGGAGGGCAGGGAAGAGGGGAAGATGTCTACAGGTGGGCATACAATTTGAAAATGTTGTGAGCAACTGCACCATTTTATGACTTTAGGGTTGATTTATTTTTTAATTTTTTTTATAAAATATAAATTTTGATGTTTATATTATCACAGGGGAGGGGGGAGAGAATCTGTACCTTTTGTCTCATAAGTGATTTAACAGACAATACTCCCTGTTGTATTGTAGTCAGATAGTTACAATACCTTCCTTTGCTGAGATGTTGGGAAATTCTGTTGGAATACTGGACTGAACAAGAGAGTGGCTTTGATGCAGGCTGGAAAAAAGGCTGCATTTTGATAATAATGTGACTGAAAGCTCACCTGCTCCTTCTCAGAACACACAAATGGACACACATGCACGTATGCACATAAACACACCACAAACTCTTTACTTCCTCTAAGCAAATATCAATAGCAAGTCTAATAGCTTTTGACTCTTCTGTCATAAGTAGGGGAGATTAAGAAACTAAAGTATGAAAGTTGCTTTCCTGAGCTTTTAGAAAGGGCAGCCAGAGGAGAGGGGATAGAGACAGAGCCTCTCTAAGGATCACCCACCATATTTTAAACCTGAGTGAGGAGGCTCCAAAATGAACGAGTGTCTAGTAATAAAGTGGTGGTAGGCATTGGAGCTTGAAATTATGGGTCACTTTTGATTAAACATTGCTCACAGAAAATAAGCCCTGGCTTTCAGTCATACAGTCCCTGCTATCATATGCAAGAATTTAAATGCCAATGCTTATTAAAACTAGCCTGAGCAATAGCCGAGAACCACCTTGGGGATGATCCATTAAAAAAGAAAGACTTACAATTCTCCTCAAAAATAATTAAAGCTCCATCAATGGATGAGATAGTTGATGGAATTTATTTTAGTATTTTTCTGTGTTTGGGAGGGGCAATACAGTTTAGTGGAAAGATCATCAAATTTAGAATTGAAATATGATCTAAACACGTTCATATATTAATTGTGATTTGGCACGAGTGAAACAACATCTCTGGGTCTCTACTTCCTCACTCTAAATTATGGGCATTAAAACTCAGAGCTCCAAGGATTGCTGTGAGTATTAAATATGATAATTTATGTAAAAGAATAAGTCTCCTGCTTGCAATGCTATCGATGCTAAGTATAACTTGTTCTTTGTAGTAATCTGAGCTTCCAATATGCAAAGAGTACTCAATAAATGGTAGCTACTAAGGTTACTTTTTTAGTTATTTATGATTATACTTCATTTGTTAATTTTTTCAATATTGCTCTTCTACTTCTTTATTCAGGAAGAGGCAATGGGTTGAGGACTCTTTTATAAATGTTATTATAAAGCCCCAAGAAGGAATTGCTTTTACTCTTGATTCATATTGCTTTTTACATATTTTTATTGATTTTTATATTGAAATTATCCTTTCAATATGTTTTAACCATAATACTTATTTATGGGACGGATGATCCCAGCATCTGGTAATACATTGCTTATTAAAAGATGACATGAAACTGACCTTCAAGATGGCTGAGGAGTAAGATGTGGAGATCACCTTCTTCCCCACAAATACATCAAACATACATCTACATGTGGGACAGCTCCTACAGAACACCTACTGAACGCTGGCAGAAGACCTCAGACCTCCCAAAAGGCAAGAAACTCCCCACATACCTGGGTAGGCCAAAAGAAAAAAGAAAAAACAGAGACAAAAGAATAGGACAGGACCTGCACCTCTGGGAGAGAGTGGTGAAGGAGGAAAAGTTTCCACACACTAGGAAGCCCCTTCACTGGCAGAGACTGGGGGTGGGAGGGTGGGAAGCTTAAGAGCCACAGGGGAGAATGCAGAAAAAGGGCTGCAGAGGGCAAAGCAGAGAGATTCCCACACAGAGGATTGGTGCCGACCAGCACTCACCAGCCTGAGAGGCTTGTCTGCTCACCCACCATGGCAGGTGGGGGCTGGGAGCTGAGGCTTGGGCTTCAGAGGTCAGATCCCAGGGAGAGGACTGGGGTTGGCTGCGTGAACACAGCCTGAAGGGGGCTAGTGCACCATACCTAGCCGCGAGGGAGTCTGGGAAAAAGTCTGGACCTCCCTAAGAGACAAGAGACCATTGTTTTGGGATGCACGAGGAGAGGGGATTCCTTCCCTGTCTTCCCACAGAAGGCAGAGCACTACCTAAACGAGCTCCAGAGATGGGCATGAGCCGCGGCTATCAGCTCGGACCCCAGAGGTGAGCATGAGACACTAATGCTGCTGCTGCAGCCACCAAGAATCCTGTGTGCAAGCACAAGTTACTATCCACACCCCCCGCCCTGCCCCAGAAGCCTGTGCAGCCAGCCACTGACAGGGCCCCATGATCCCGAGACAAATTCCCTGGGAGAACACAAGGCAAGCCTCAGGCTGTTGTAACTTCACACCAGCCTCTCCCACTGCAGGCTCTCCCTGCATTCCAATTATAACTACCGAACCCCACCCTCCCCCCTGGCATGAGTGAGCCAGAGCACCCTAATCAGCCGCTGATTTAACCCCATGCTGTCTGGGCAGGAACAGATGCCTGAGGGTGAACTACATGCAGAGGTGTGGCTAAAACCAAAGCTGAACCAAAGGAGCTATGTGAACAAAGAAGAAAAAGGGAAATTTCTCCCAGCAGCCTCAGGAGCAGCAGATTAAATCCCCACAATCAACCTTATGGACGCTGCATCTGTGGAATACCTGCATAGACAACGAATCAACCCAAAACTGAGGTGGTGGACTTTGGGAGCCAATATAGACTTGAGGTTTGCTGTCTGAGACTGATTTTTTTCTGATTTTTATGTTTATCTTAGTATAGTTTTTAGTACTTGTTATTGTTGGTGGATTTGTTTAGTGGTTTAGTTGCTCTCTTCTTTTTATTATTATTTTTTATTTTAATAATTGTTTTATTTAAATAATTTTATTCTATTTATTCATTTACTTTTATTATTTTTTTAGATCTTTTTTTTTCCATTTTCTTCTGAGCCACGTGGTTGGCAAGGTCTTGGTGCTCTGGCCAGGTGTCAGACCAGAGACTCTGAGATGGGAGAGCCAAATCCACCACACTGGACCAACAGAGACCGCGTGGCCCCATGTAACATCAATTGGCGAGAGCTCTCCAAGAGATCTCCATCTCAACACAAAGACCCAGCTGCACCCAACGACCAGCAAGCTGAAGTGCTGGACACCCAATGCCAAACAACTCGGAAGACAGGAACACAAACCCACCCATTAGCAGAGAGGCTGCCAAAAATCATACTAAGTTCACAGACACCCCAAAACACACCACCAGATGCAGTCCTGCCCACCAGAAAGACAAGATCCAGACTCACCCACCAGAACACAGGCACCAGTCTCCTCCACCAGGAAGCCTACACAAGCCACAGAACCAACCTTACCCACTGGGGGCAGACACCAAAAACAACAGGAACTACGAACCTGCAGCTTGCAAAAAGGAGACCCCAAACACAGTAAGTTAAGCAAAATGAGAAGACAGAGAAATATGCAGCAGATGAAGGAGCAAGGTAAAAACCCACCAGATCAAACAAATGAAGAGGAAATAGGCAGTCTACCTGAAAAAGAATTCAGAGTAATGATAGTAAAAATGATCCAAAATCATGGAGAAAATACAGGAAACATTTAACAAGGACCTAGAAGAACTAAAGGCAAACAAACAATGATCAACAACACAATAAATGAAATTAAATATTCTCTAGAAGGAATCAATAGCAGAATAACTGACGCAGAAGAACAGATAAGTGACCTGAAAGATAAAATAGTGGAAATAACTACCACAGAGCAGAATAAAGAAAAAAGAAGGAAAAGAATTGAGGAAAGTCTCAGAGAGCTGGGGCAACATTAAATGCAACAACATTCAAATTATAGGGGTCCTAGAAGAAGAAGAGAAAAAGAAAGGGACTGAGAAAATATTTGAAGAGATTATAGTTGAAAACTTCCCTAACATGGGAAAGTAAATAATCAAGTCCAGGAAGCACAAAGAGTCCCATATAGGATAAAGGAGAAACATGCCAAGACACATATTAATCAAACTATCAAAAATTAAATACAAAGAAAAAATATTAAAAGAAGCAAGGGAAAAGCAACAAATGACACACAAGGGAATCCCCATAAGGTTAACAGCTGATCTATCAGCAGAAACTCTGCAAGCCAGAAGGGAGTGGCACGACATATTTAAAGTGATGAAAGGGAAAAACCTACAACCAAGATTTCTCTATCCAGCAAGGATCCCATTCAAATTTGATGGAGAAATCAAAAGCTTTATGTACAAGCAAAAGCTAAGAGAATTCAGCACCACCAAACAAGCTTTACAACAAATGCTAAAGGAACTTCTCTAGGCAGGAAACACAAGAGAAGGAAAAGACCTACAAAAGTAAACCCAAAACAATTACGAAAATGGTAACAGGAACATACATATTGATAATTACCTTAAATGAAAATGGAATAAATGCTCCAACCAAAAGACAAAGACTGGCTGAACGGATACAAAAACAAGACCCGTATATTTGGTGCCTACAGGAGACCCACTTCAGAACTAGGGACACACACAGACTAAAAGTGAGGGGATGGAAAAAGATATTCCATGCAAATGGAACTCAAAAGAAAGCTGGAGTAGGAATTCTCATATCACAGAAAATAGGCTTTAAAATAAAGACTATTACAAGAGACAAAGAAGGGGATTGATCAAGGGATCAACTGAAGAAGATATAACAATTGTAAATATTGTAAATATTTATGCACCCAACATAGGAGCACCTCAATACATAAGGCAAATGCTAACAGCCGTAAAAGGGGAAACTGACAGTAACACAGTCATAGTAGGGGGCTTTAACACCTCACTTTCACCAATGGAGAGATCACTCAAAATGAAAATAAATAAGGAAACACAAGCTTTAAATGACACATTAAACAAGATGGACTTAATTGATATGTATAGGACATTCGATCCAAAAACAAAAGAATACACTTTTTTCTCAAGTGCTCATAGAACATTTGACAGGATAGATCATATTCTGGGTCACAAATCAAGCCTTGGTAAATTTAAGAAAATTGAAATCGTATCAAGTATCTTTCCTGACCACAACACTATGAGACTAGATATCAATTACAGGAAAAAAACTGTAAAAAATGCAAACACATGAAGGCTAAACAATACACCACTAAATAACCAAGAGATAACTGAAGAAGTGAAAGAAGAAATCAATAAATACCTAGAGACAAATGACAATGAAAACTCGACGATCCAAAACCTATGGGATGCAGCAAAAGCAGTTCCGAGAGGGAAGTTTATAGCAATACAATCCTACCTTAAGAAACAAGAAACATCTCAAATAAACAACCTAACCTTACACATAAAGCAATTAGAGAAAGAAGTACCAAAAAAACCCCAAAGTTAGCAGAAGGAAAGAAATAATAAAGATCAGATCAGAAATAAATGAAAATTAAATGAAGGAAACATAGCAAAGATCAATAAAACTAAAAGCTGGTTCTTTGAGAAGATAAACAGAATTGATAAACCACTAGCCAGACTCATCAAGAAAAAAAGGTAGAAGACTCAAATCAATAGAATTAGAAATGAAAAATGAGAAGTAACAACTGACACTGCAGAAATACAAAGGATCATGAGAGATTACTACAAGCAACTCTATGCCAATGAAATGGTCAACCTGGAAGAAATGGACAAATTCTTAGAAAAGCACAATCTTCCGAGACTGAACCAGGAAGAAACAGAAAATATAAACAGACCAATCGCAAGCACTGAAATTGAAACTGTGAGTAAAAATCTTCCAACAAACAAAAGCCCAGGACCAGGTGGCTTCACAGGCAAATTCTACCAAACATTTAGAGAAGACATAAAACCTATCCTTCACAAACACTTCCAAAATACAGCAGAGGGAGAAATATTCCCAAGCTCATTCTACGAGGTCACCATCACCCTGATACCCAAACCAGACAAAGATGTCACAAAACAAGAAAACTACAGGCCAATGTCACAGATGAACATAGATGCACAAATCCTCAACAAAAACCCAGCAAACAGAATCCAACAGCTCATTAAAAGGATCATACACCATGTTCAAGTGGGGTTTATCCCAGGAATGCAAGACTTCTTCAATATATGCAAACCAATCAATGTGAAACACCATATTAACAGACTGAAGGATAAAAACCACATGATAATCTCAATAGATGCAGAAAAAGCTCTCGACAAAATTCAACACTCATTTGTGATAAAAAACTCTCCAGAAAGTAGGCATAGAACGAACTTACCTCAACATAATAAAGGCCATATATAACAAACCCACAGCCTACATCATTCTCAATGGTGAAAAACTGAAACTATTTCCACTAAAATCAGGAAGAAGACAAAGTTGCCCAATCTCACCACTATTATTCAACATAGTTTTGGAAGTTTTAGCCACAGCAATCAGAGAAGAAAAAGAAATAAAAGGAATCCAAATCAGAAAAGAAGAAGTAAAGCTGTCGCTATTTGCAGATGACATGATACTATACACAGGGAATCCTAAAGATGCTACCAGAAAACTACTAGAGCTAATCAGTGAATTTGTTAAAGTAGCAGGATACAAGATTAATGAACAGAAATCTCTTGCATTCCCATACACTAATGATGAAAAATCGGAAAGAGAAATTAAGGAAACACTCCTATTTACCACTGCAACAAAAAGAATAAAATACCTAGGAATAAACCTACCTAAGGAGACAAAAGACCTGTATGCAGAAAGACACTGATGAAAGAAATTAAAGATGATACAAACAGTTGGAGAGATATACCATGTTCTAGGATTTGAAGAATCAACATTGTGAAAACTACTATACTACCCAAAGCAATCAAGAGATTCAATACAATCCCTATCAAACTACCAATGGCATTTTTCAAAGAACTGGAACAAAAAATTTCACAATTTGTATGGAAACACAAAAGGCTCTGAATAGCCAAAGCAATCTTGAGAAAGGAAAATGGAGCTGGAGGAATCAGGTTCCCTGACTCCAGACTATACTACACAGCTACAGCAATCAAGATAGTATGGTACGGGCACAAAAACAGAAATATAGATCAATGGAACAGGATAGAAAGCCCAGAGATAAACCCACACACATCTGTTTACCTTATCTTTGATAAAGGAGGCAAGAATATACAATGGAGGAAAGACAGCCTCTTCAATAAGTGGTGCAGGGAAAACTGGACAGCTACATATAAAAGAATGAAATTAGAACACTTGCTAACATCATACACAAAAATAAACTCACAATGGATTAATGACCTAAATGTAAGGCCAGACACGATAAAACTCTCTGAGGAAAACATAGGCAGAACACTCTATGACATAAATCACAGCAAGATCCTTTTTGACCCACCTCCTAGAGAAATGAAAATGAAAATAAATGGGACCTAATGAAACTTAAAAGCTTTTGCACAGCAAAGGAAACCATAAACAAGACGAAAAGACAACCCTCAGAATGGGAGAAAATATTTGCAAACGAAACAACTGACAAAGGATTAACCTCCAAAATATACAAGCAGCTCATGCAGCTCAATATCAAAAAAAACAAGCAACCCAATCCAAAAATAGGCAGAAGATTAAATAGACATTTCTCCAAAGAAGATATACAGATTGCCAACAAACACATGAAAGGATGCTCAACATCATTAATCATTAGAGACATGTATATCAAAACTACAATGAGATATCACCTCACACTGGTCAGAATGGCCATCATCAGTCTCTTCTTGCACTGTTGGTGGGAATGTAAATTGATACAGCCACTATGGAGAACAGTATGGAGGTTCCTTAGAAAACTAAAATTAGAACTACCATATGACCCAGCAATCCCACTACTGGGTATATACCCCATGAAAACCATAAATGAAAAGACACATGCACCCCAATGTTCACTGCAGCACTATTTACAATAGCCAGGACAAGGAAGCAACCTAAGTGTCCATCGACAGATGAATGTATAAAGAAGATATGGCACATATATACAATGGAATATTACTCAGCCTGAAAAAAAGGAAATTGAGTTATTTATAGTGAGGTGGATGGACCTAGAGTTTGTCATACAGAGTGAAGTAAGTCAGAAAGAGAAAAACAAATACCATATGCTAACACATATATATGGAATCTAAAAAAAAAAAAAAGGTTCTGATGAACCTAGGGAATAGAGATGCAAACATAGAGAATGGACTTAAGGACACTGGGCATGGGAAGGGTAAGCTGGGACAAAGTGAGAGAGTGGCACTGACATATATACACTACCAAAGGTAAATTAGATAGCTAGTGGGAAGCAGCTGCATCACACAGGGAGATCACCTCAGTGTTTTGTGACCACCTAGAGGGGTGGGATAGGGAGGGTGTGAGGGAGACGCAAGACGAAGGGGATATAGAGATATATGTATACATATAGCTGATTCAGTTTGTTATACAGCAGAAACTAACACAACATCGTAAAGCAATTGTACTCCAATAAAGATGTTTAAAAAAAGATGATTTTTTATTAGAAAATCAAAATCAATAAATCATATTTTTGTCCTTAGCCGAGGTTAAATGAACTACATCTACAGAATCAGGATTTTATCTCATTATGAAGCTTATCTTTTCAGCAGTAAAATGGATTTCTTTTTGAGACTTCAAGTACATTTTAGAAAATTTTATTGATCTAAATCCAGAGCTGACAGGATGCCAAATCAGGATACAGGTAATAGTGACTAGTGCAGCATCTTCTGCAAAGAACTGGTGGCTGCTAGGCACAGGTAGATAGTCCTGCCGTGAGATGTCAAATCCATGTTTTACGGCAGGGCTTCAGACCCTGATATGGGACAGAGAACTGGAGCATCATTATTAGGTGGAGGGGGGCTGTTTTATATTCACCTCCTGTAACACTTGTTAGTTTAATCATTCAGAAAACCAAAAAGTCATTCATTCATAAAATATTTTTTGAGCGTCTGCTCTGTCTCAGACATTATCTTAGGTGTTGCAGATAGAGTTCTTTGGTGCCTTCCCTTGTGGAGTTTATAGTCTGCAAGGGAGATATACACATATAAAAAACTGAATTACAAACTGCAGTAAGACCATTGGAGGGAAAAAGAGAAGGGGCAGGCTCTGCAAGGTCACTGAGGAAGTAGTATGGCACATAGCAGTACAGCAGGTGCTTAATGCATGTCTGTTTTATTCAAGTTCCTGGGAAAATATTTTTTGTGGGTACCCTGTATATGTAAATAATTTGAACCACACATAATTTGGTGGCCCAATTTCATGTAATCCTGTGAAAGAAACTGCCCTGACCAGCAGAAGTTATCTGCTCACAGGCTGTCCTTTAGAACTTCAGGTGGTCATGGGGCTCCAAGACAACTCCACAGATGTAAGTCCTAGATATCTTCTGAGAAACTGGTAAACCCCACTTGGAAGGAGTGGTGAGAGGTTGGTTGGGAAGGTTGGAAAGTGCCCTGAAGGGAAGAAATAAAGCCCACATATGCTATGTTCTTGGCTCAGGACATCCTACTCAGTGGGCACCACTGCTGCAACATCTCCCATAAAGAGTGTAAAAGACACATAGAAAATGTCAAGGAAGCTACTCCAAAGTGTGGGGCCCTGCATTTCAAGGTCTGGGACAAGGGTTCAACTGGATCTAAGGGTGATGCTGATAGTAGGGATTGGCTTTGAATGTCCCAAGCTCAGTTCTTACACTGAGTGCATATGATAGGGCACATTTTCAAACAGAAACATTATACTTGTTTTTCAGTGGATCGTAGAATATTACTGATTTTCATGGCAGTAGTGGGAGCAGTAGTAGTAGCAACAGCAGTAGTAGTAGTTGTAGTTGGGTTAGTAATGATTGGATAATAGTTAAAGTGAAAATATTAACCACTTTGGGCACATAATACATGTGCTTTATCTGCATTTATTTAGTATTTTCAAACACTGTGAAGTATTTCGTTACTGATAACCCAAGGCTCAGGGAGACAAATTAACTTCCCTAAAGCCACACATAATAAGCAGTAAACCTGGAATTCAAACCCAGGAACCAGGGTCTCTAGGAACAAATGCCATTAAACATTACCCTATATGGTACGTTTCAAAAGAAAAAAATCCACTGAAAAGACCAGGGCATCAAAAACCATCCAAATGGTAAAATCAGAGAACAAAAGTAGTAAAAATGTCCAGAAGCTGGCGTCATGAATGAGGACACTCTGGGTGACTGCTGATATATGTTCCATAGTATATCCATTTCTCATCCCTCATACCTCCTTTCCTTTCTTTAAAGAAGAGTTTTGTCCTGATACTTTTATCCTCCTTCCAATCACACCCTGAATTCTTCTCTTTTAGAGACAACTACATCTGAAGCACATACCTGCCAGCACTCATATCATTTTCTCTACCTGCTTTAGTCTTGAAATAATATATAAGAATATGTGAGGAGCTTCTTTCCTTTGTTCTTACCAGTCAGATATTTAGAGAAGCTGTGTGTTAAGACCCTTTTTTTTGTCTTTGACATTGTGGGAAGCCCACAACACATTATAAGTCTTCACTTCTATGTTGGTCAGGAAATATTAAAGGATGCCAAGAATTTTAACAAATATCCTCTGTTTAATCTCTCTTCATCACCTCAAGAGTAATCTGGATCTCAGGTAATTATGGCCTGATCCTTGGGGATACAAGGAATAAGACCTTACCTTCATCACCCCTCCTGGGCTTCCACACCTTCCCTCCTACGGACACCTCTACCGTCCAGGAGAATACACTCAATGAAAAATATCTATTAAGAAGGACTTCTACAAGATAAATTACTTACTTGGTTTTGCCAACTCTGTGTACCACAATCTTGACTATGAAGACAATTTCCAAAAAAGTCACTTTAGATATATATGCTACTCAGCCACATGCCCAATTCTCCTATTTCCAGCCACATGAGAAGATTATATGCCTCTAACTCAGACATGCCATGAGCATGCTCTTACCAATAGAATGTGAGTAGACATGACCTGGGTCTCCTCTAGGTGGAAGTATTTAAGATCTGCTCAAACTTGGAGGGGCATCAAACAAAATAGGGAGCTGAGCCCCCCACCCAGATGTGACAGCATGGATAAAAACTAAACGTTTATGGCTTTAAGTCACTGATGTTCTAGTGTTTGATACCATTGCATGGCTTAGTCTAAACTGATTAAATACAGAGGCATTTCAAGAAGATCTTGAAGACTTGGGAGACATTAGAATGTGTTTTCTCAGTGATGAACACTTTTAAAAGGACCACCGTCATATGAATAAATCAGTGGCCAGAAATCTGGTTAAAGAAATAAGTGTTTTGTTCTGGCACTGGAGTCACTTTACCTCTCTGGATGTTCAATTTCACATTTGTAAAATGAAGTGATTTAACTTAATAATCTCTAGAGTCCCTCTTCACTCCATAAATCTACAAATTACCTGCATGCTTTG
Source organism: Phocoena phocoena (assembly GCF_963924675.1). NCBI lineage: Eukaryota > Metazoa > Chordata > Mammalia > Artiodactyla > Phocoenidae > Phocoena > Phocoena phocoena. The sequence continues at coordinate 37,846,271 of NC_089238.1, read as the reverse complement.
TATTCACAGCACCACACCTCATAACTACACACACTGAATGTATGAACAAGAGGAAAATATCTTTTTTAAAAAAGTAAGTTCCTTCATTTAATGATGTAATATTTTAGGAATATGTTGCCCATATTCATATGTTAGCATGAAAAAACATGGATTTGACTATTCTCTGTAACACAAAATTTATGGAACTATTCGCATAGTTTTTACTACTTGTTCTGTGAAAGATAAAGCAATTATTGAGAACCCATTGCCTTCCATAAAAGGAAAACCTTTGTTTATCCTGGCATTAGTTAGCATGAAACCTGTTGAGTTCTAGCTCTTCTTGTTACCCTTCTCCCCGTCTCCCATCTACACACATCTAACCCGTAACTAAGTCCTGACAGTTCTACTATTCGAGAATTTCTGGCATCCATTAACCTTTCCCCATCCCTATTGGCAATGCCTTAATCCAAGAAAACTTGTTTGCTGCAACTCTCTCCTTACTGGTCTTCTTGATGGCACTTTTGCTCCTTTGATATATTTTCTTTCAAGCCTGAGACTTCCCCCTTATACTTTATCATGTCAGGACCAATCTCTCTTCCCTCCTCTCATTCATTTTCAAATTTCCTTTAGGAAATTTTTATCTCTGCATAGCACTCTTTGATTAAGGGCAGATCCCCTTGACATGAAATCTGGAATAATTTTATTTTCATTTTCATGACATTGGAACAGTGAACTACATTATGATTTCTTAGAAGAATTACTGCAATTGGTGGTCTGACAATTATTTATACTTCTCCTATGTACTCTTCATACTTCTCATGATATCTTCATATAAGATGAAGTCCAACTAGAGTCTGACAAAAAAGACACGATGATCTTGTCCTTAGCAATTTCTTTTATTGCACCTCTTGCTAAACTACAAGCTCACCTTAGGTTTTAGACTCACTTGACTAAAGGAAATCTGTTTGAATAGAACATTTATCTCTTGCTTTTTTTTTTTTTTTTTTTTTTTTTTGCGGTATGCGGGCCTCTCACTGTTGTAGCCTCTCCCGTTGCGGAGCAAAGGCTTCGGATGTGCAGGCCCAGCAGCCATGGCTCACGGGCCTAGCCGCTCCGCGGCATGTGGGATCTTCCTGGACCGGGGCACGAACCTGTGTCCCCTGCATCGGCAGGCGGACTCTCAACCACTGCGCCACCAGGGAAGCCCTATCTCTTGCTTTAAACACCTGAAGCATTGCTCCCTGAGACTTTAATATCCTTGATCCAAATGTTCCTCTGGCTAACTTCTAATGGTTTCTAAGATCCCAGTAAGAAGGGAATTATCACTATTAGGAAATATTCTCTGAATTCTGTAATACTGGGTTAGATGTTCTTTGTTTATTCTCCACAATACTTTTAGCATTTTATCAACCTTCATCAAACTGAATTTCTATTTTCAGTTTGCTTATCTGGGCTTTCCTCTGGACTTGAAGTTCCCTGAGGGTAAAGCTTATGTTTCATTTGGTTTTGTATGTCTAATGCAAGTCTTTCCCTCTCTGGAACTCTTTTTTCATCTGGGAGATAAACTTAATGCTCTTTGCTCCTGACAGCTTTGGGAGTTATGAAAACCAGTCTAAGACAATGAACATAAAATTGGTATATCAACAATTAAATACTGCACATATGGAGAGGAATATATTCCTATTTCTTGTATATGATATGCTTTCAATAAATGGCAGTTGTTGATTATGCCATCTGGAACCTCAGCAATCTGTGTTACCTAAGAAAGTTAGTCTCTACTCAGTCATTAGGATTTTACCAAGACCTAGACATAGCAATACCATCAAAGACCATGAATATTCTACTGTACAAATCCATTAGGAATACATAAAGCATTTTTTCTGTTGGCTTATTGTGGCAACAATTATTCAAAATTCAGAAGTTTCTGCTTGGCTTGTTCCTAAACAATTGAGTGAAGACTTTGGATCCCTAGATTCTTCTTTCTCTCTTTGTACTACACAGCTCACTGTTGCATGCATGCATTCATTTATTCACATTTTGCTGTATAGTAGACAGGAATCTGAGTCCTGAGGAAACACCTAGAGATGTGAAAATGCCCTTCCTATCAAGAGTCCCACTGATCAGTTGAGGAGCTAGGCTGAAAAACAAAATAACAACAAAACTAAAACAAACAAAGAACACATGTAAAAAGGGCTCCAAGGTACATATGCATTGGGTGGAATGGTGGAGACAAAATAGAGAATGGTTCAAAGAGCGTTGTAGCTGGAGGGTAAAAAGAAAGACCTCACAGAGGGAAAACACATTATTTGAGTTTTAAAAATGATTAGGAAGGCACAGGACGATTTTGTTTGAGGAGAGAGGCAGGGATTTCAGATGGACATTTTCCAGTATATGAAGGTGAAAGTAGCAAAAGAGATTGCATGAGGCATTTAGCATTTAGGAAAATATATGTGTTTAGTGAACTCAGGACTTAGCATCTGTAAGAGGTTGTTGTTATGTGTCCAGACTAAGGAGAGCTTCTGTTGCCCCTGTATGGTGGTCACCTGCATCCTGTGAGCAACAGGGAGACCTAGCAGCGTTCTCAGCAGAAATATTTTAAGTGAGCAATTAGATCATTACTTATTGAGAGTAGGGAGAGACAATTGTGGATCTAGAAGCAGATAAAGAGGCTAGTATACCTGGAAGCTTAAAGAACATAACAAGAATCAAGGCTCTGGAAGGACCTTAAGTAATGATTTTAGTATAGTATTTTTGTTTGTTTTTAATACAAAATAATTTTCCCATGCATTTATTTTATGAAGGAATAATTTTATAAGTGACATTATATGTTAGGATTTGTTTCATGCCAACTCTGATCATTTGGGGCTAGGTGTCTGCATCACTGTGTTAAGAAGGATTCTGAGGCTCTATCCAGGCTCCAGGAAAAATAAAACTTGATTATATGGTGATGTATGTTATGATCAAAATAAAGGGAATGGTGACTGGGTGAACCACATATTTAATCTCTCTATTTTTATTTATGCAGTTAACATAGTGAAACAGACCTGTTCGTGTGTTAGTCATGAGATGGGCAATCCAGAGTTCTAACAGGTTATTTCTTTGCTCTCTGTCCTACCTTCACCCTACCCAACATGTCCAATTACCTCCTATAACATTTAGATCTCTAAAAAATATACCTTGAAAAACCACTATTATAGTTAAAATGCCCTTATTTAATAGATGGAGGAACTATTTTCTGATGGTTGAACCAAAACAACTATTTACATGAAGAATGTACTCAAAACTAGGGTTAATGGATTGTTTTTAACAGTTTATCTTGCAATAACAAAGGATACAAGGTGAAGAATTCTCATTTCTGTGGTTTTAAGAACTACACAGCTTCTGACCAACGAAATAGCTTACAATTTCTAATTGGTTTAGATGTCCCAAGTCCATCTTAGGTGAATAATATCATTTAAATATTTTCAGTAATTTCACTTCCTTTAACAGGTTTTTAAACAATGTTTCTGCCTTGCTTCAGGACATCTTTTAATTGCTGTAAATTATCACTGATGTCTGTAGCATTTTCACAGAACATGGACTGATTTCAATTAACTTTCTCATGCTTTTGCATAAAAGCAGTCTTTTTCAATTTGCCAAATTGGATCACACAACCTCTTAGAGCTGAGGAATGACAGTTGTTAAAAGGTTGGGAAAAGAGGACACGGCCAAGGTTGTTTACTTCCTAATGTCTCCATTTGGAATTTTCAGTTGTGCTTGATCATATAAAACCATTGATGAAGAATGTGGGTTAGAGGGTTGAAATAGACTATCCCCCCAATGGAGTGCTTTGAATTCCCCAGGATTATATTTTAACTGCAAAGGAATAACCAAAGAGACTCTGTTTAAAGCCTGTTCAAACACCCCTACCACAATTAAAACTGTTGTTTTCTCCTTTTTTCATCTGCTTGTGCGTATGGTACAAGTGATGGACTCTCAATATCTGTGACCATGTACACTCTGGGTTGTGGGTAGAAATCTGCTGGCACTTTTCCACAAAATGACTCCATCACTATTGTTGAGTGTTACGAGATTTGAGGTAAGCAGTCAGTGGAGAGCAACTGTGAAAACACAGTCAGTACAAAAACACGACAGACCTAGAACCTTGGAAGTCACAGGTATTGAGACAACAGAATTCAAGGTGGGACAAGGCAAATGGTGCAGAATCTAAAGAGTGAATGAAAAATAAATGAAAAAAGTGAGTGGAACAAGGGTGAAAGAAGCTAATTTTTACTGGCATATTTAATAAATCCAAGAGAATCAACTTAAAAATACTAACAAGTTAAGGAAATTAACTCAGATGAGTTAGTGTGGAAAAGAATCAATTTCTTCATTTAGAGATAACGTGATTCTATATATAGAAAAACCCTAAAAATTCCACCAAACTATTAGAACCAATAAATGAATTCAGTAATGTTGCAGGGTACAAATTTAATGTACAGAAATCTGTTTCATTTCTATACAGTAATAATGGACTATCAGAAAGAGAAATCAAGAAAACAATCCCATTTACAATCAAGTTGAAAAGAATAAAATACCTAGGAATAAATTTAACCAAAGAGGTGAAAGAACTGTACTCTGAAAACTACAAGACACTGATGAAAGAAACTGAATACAAATAAATGGAAAGATATTCTGTCTTCATGGATTGGAAGAATTAATACAATTAAAATGTCCATACTACCCAAAGCAATCTACAGAGTCAATGCAATGCATGGCATTTTTCACAGAACTAGAATAAATAATCCAAATTTCCTCTTCTTAAAAGGACATCAGTCAGATTGGAATAGGGTCCAATGGCCTCATTTTAACTTAATTTTTTCTTTAAAGTCCCTGTCTACAAATACAGTAACATTCTGAGGTACTGGGAGTTAGGGCTTTAACATATGAACTTTGGGAGGGCACAATTCAGCCTGTAACAGACTGTAAGCAACCTAAATAGCCATCAATAGGCTACTATTTACATAAATCATGGTGCATCTATACAATAAATACTATACGGCCACAACGACACACACAGACACACACAGACACACACACACACACACACACACACACACTTATACTCTTAGCTTACCACAGGAAGGACAGATAAAGGACTGATGATGGTATTTACTTGTAGAGAGGACACACCTTGTGGCTTAGGCATGATGGGGAGACTATTTTGTACTGCTCATTATTTTTTAAGGTGTATGCATTTTTTTTTTTAAAGAGAGGGAAAAATATTTAAGAGAAGGAATGATTCTAGGACTTGTAGCCTGTGCAAAAATTGATGGTGATGCCTCTAACTAAGAAAATGAATACAGAAATAAAAAAATAAAATAAATGTGTGGAAGTCAGCAGCCATGACACTCAAGCTCTTCTTTTTAAAGACCTGTGCAATGATATTGTTATAGTGTCATCCTTCTGGTATTTCAAGTAATTAAATCTTCTTCACTAAGGTCATGCCCATGTAATCCTGAATTCCATAGTAACGTCAGTCCTATTATATTGAGCTGCCAATGTGTTACTCTACTTGTGACACCATATTCCGCTAGACTACACTACAGACACATTAAAATATGAGTGGAATATTAAATTGACCATCCCTCCATTACAGAATATGTCATCTTTCTCCATTATAATGCAATGTCGCTTTCTTTAGGGGCCTGGAAAACTTTTTGGTATTGTTAGTAAGTTTCTGCTGTCTCTTTGATGTCAGTAGATATTTAATTTAATTATCAGGGTTAAATGAATTTGGTGTAGCTCAGTGATAGCTAACAACTCTGTGGAACTGTAACAGTCCACAAACAAATTAGTTCTCCAGATGTGGAGACATAAATAACCACACCAGTGCTGTCTGTGGGTGTAAAGGGAAGACAGGCATTGTGAGTAATAATTGAATATTTTCTGAAATGGCGGAAAGGGCATTTGGATACAGAGAACAGTTTAATTTTAAGTTTTGCATTTAGAGGAATACTCCTCATTTTTTCCTGTTTTTAACCTAGTGTGTAATCAGTCATTAATTCAGTAATTTCACTTCATTCAATCTCTTAAATATGTCTTGTGCCCATTCTTCAACCCACTGCCAGTGTCCTTGTTCAAGTAATTTCTTAACCATCTTCCCTTCTCCAGACTCATCCACTGAAATATTGCCACTATATAAAAATTTATAATAAATACAATCAATAAGATCATCCCTTTGCTCAAAATTACTCTGTGCTCAAAATTACTCTGAGGATTCCTGTTGGCTAAAGGAAGAAAAAAATCTCAACTCCTCTGACAGCTATACCAGCTGCTTCATAATCTAGTTCATAATCGCCCTTCATTAGCACTCCCCTGCATTTTCTCCTTTATACTTGTACTCCAGAAATTCTGACATATTCTCAGTGTCTTGCATGTGCCACATATATTTCTAGTCTAGAAAAATCCTAAGGGAATTGTGTTTCAATCCAAGTATCTAACAAACTCCCTCCCATACAGGCTATGTGTTTATTCATTGATTTTTGTCTCTTAATGTTTTGCTGCTAAAATATTAAAATCCCCAGCCATAAATAACTTAAATAAGAAAATATTTGTAACATTTTACTAAAAGTATACCTTTCATGGAAGGAACCCTATAAACAAAGTTAGCTGGAGGCAGGAGGGATTTCCTGCATACAATTAACTGGTTGTTGCCATTGGCTCCATTGTTTGGCATTTCAAGTGGCCATGGTCATGGGAATAAGCAAGAGGATAACATCACTAAAAGTTAAATATACAAAATGCATATATACAATGTTTATATACACACATAATATTTCTGTTCTCTGGAGTTGCCTGAAGGAGTCCCAACTTCTATTTGGACTGAGAACAAGAGTTTTCCTGGTTACAAGGCTAGGGTATTCCTGTCATGAAGACACTTAGAGTGACAGATGTCAAACACATTTGCACAGTCATTTGTGAGACAGAGATCTGAAACAGGACTTTACAGAATACCAGCTGGGCTTCTGAGCTCCTCACTTCTTGATTATCTGTACATTATTTTACCTGTCTGGAATAGCCACTCCTGTTTGGATCCCTAGCACATTTCTAGTAATCCTTTGAACATCACTTGAACTAGGACTTTCTTTATAAAGCCTCCATTCATCCCCCCACAAAGACATTGTTTTATCCTATACTATGTTCCCACTGCATCAAAAGAGTGATCATCTTAATTGCTCATCTTTATATTTGAAGGGCCCAGCATAGTTTCCTGGCATGTAGTAGCTACTCAATGCATGCATGAAATGAATTCTAGAATTAATCATTAAATACACAAATATATTCATAAATGAATTGATAAAGATGAATGAAAACAATTTCTCCTATTTTAGTGCTTTGAGGAAGAGAAGAGAAAGTAATTAGCATAAATAAAGATAAATATTTAGTAAGTGTGTAAGGGGTATTGGAGTAAAGGGATCTCTAATCAATTTTTAATTGTTCAGAAATAAAGAATTGAACACAAAACAAACAAAATAAACAGAAGAGATGCACAGAGAGACTAAACAATGCAATCTCTCACTGTTAGTCTCTGGGTAGTTCTGCACAAAACTTTTCTGAACTTAGCTCAGATTATGTTCTAGGTCATTGACTGGCTATGCACAAGGACAATACATGAGCAAATCACAGAGCACATAGGATTTTTGTGCTGGAGAGGCAGTTGTTAAAGTTTAGGTCTAAAAGGTAAAGGAGAAAAGAAATGAGGTGTGGAGTCAAGGTTCATTCATGTAGGTCTTTCTTGGATGCTGCCACCAGCCAAATAGAGCAGACCCTTGACTTGGAGCCATAAATGGGAGAGAGATGAACATAAACGTCAAGGAAGTGAGAGCTTGTGAAGAAAACTTAGGGCCGAACAATTTATTTCTGGCATGTAGAGTTTTACTAACTTCTTATTTAACTTAAATTCTTAGTAAGTGCCTCCCTCCTTTCTCTGCAGGATATTCCATAGGAGCTTCTGGGTTTAAAAATAATGAATTTGTTAACAATTTTAGTTTCAAAAGAAAGCAGAGCAGATAGACTCAGTGGCAGAAGAGTTTTAATACTGACTATATCACTGACTGAGTATCCTCCTTTGAGGAAGTTAAAACCCATTAACCACTTCTGGAAAAACGGTATGTGTGACTGGATTAGATATAACAATGATTAATGATAGTAATACTACCTAGTATTTATTTGATATTTCCAACATGACAAGGACTGAACTAAGAGTTTTACATTCATTACTTAAAATAATTCTTAGCATAACCCTCTGAGTCAGGTGCTTTTTTAATATGCCCATTTTATAGATGAAGAAATTAAAGTCGTAGTATTGGAATTTTAGCTAAGGAATTTTAACTTTAGAGCCTACATCTTTCTTCAGCATCCATTCTGTGAACACTAACCATATATTCCTGCATTTTAAAAACAACCCTGTTCAATTATTATGATTCATTAGGCACATAAATATCAGACTTTTCATTCTTTGTGTCTTGATTTTTAACTTGTTCTTGTTTTAACAAGCACCCCTGTGTGTACCTTTCTATGTGTGTATAAGTAGCTACTGACTTTTCAGAAGCACCACTGGAAAATGTCCATTTGAGAGGACTGATGACAAAGCTGTTACATTCTTTCTTGGTGTGTTCATAAATTTTGCTAACACCTATTTTTTAGTTAGAAAATGAAATTACTGGGCTTCCCTGGTGGCGCAGTGGTTGAGAGTCTGCCTGCCGATGCAGGGGACGCGGGTTTGTGCCCCGGTCTGGGAAGATCCCACATGCCGCAGAGCAGCTAGGCCCGTGAGCCATGGCCGCTGAGCCTGCGCATCCAGAGCCTGTGCTCCGCAATGGGAGAGGCCACAAGAGTGAGAGGCCCGCATACCGCAAAAAAAAAAAGAAAATGAAATTACTGATAAATATACTAATTATATAATCAAATAATAGAAGTAGAAACATTTTAACTCAAGTATATTTTTGCCAACAGAATGCAAAAATGTTTTTCATGGTTTTAAACATTTTCAAGGATTTTACATTATGCAATAGAGAATGATTTGCCATCCTTGGAGGGCAGACAAGGTGTTTTAACACCGAGGCAAACAGGCAGCAGAAACTAGAGTCTTGATCAAAGGTCTTTCAATAGGATGATTCTTATCCAGGACTACTACTGTTCAGGAAATTCAAATATAGCTTTCCAGGAATTAATTAAAAAGAAAACCATTTTAATCAGATGAAACTGGTCCATTCTGGATGTCTGAACCAAACTTGGTTGGTATTCAGAGACACGGAACAAGATGGTGAGGGTTCTTAAAAACTAAGCCCTTTGAGGAACTGTCAGAGGAACTATGGGTTTTTAATCTTCCAGGAGAAGACAGAGGTGTTGAAGTAGACTCTGGAAACCACCAGAGACAGAAAATATCATGGATACTTGTGCACTGAGTGATGATCAGAACAGGGTGTTTCAAGCTTGGCATCACTGACATTTGGAGTGAGATAATTCTTTAATGTGGGGTGCTGTCCTGCATATTTTAGGATGTTTAGCAGCAACCTTACCTCTACCCACTAGAAGCCAATAGCAGCCCCCCCCAGTTGTGACAACTCATTGTCAAACTTCCCTAAAAATCTCTTAAAATGCCTGCCAACTTAGAGACTGAGTTTGTGATTCCTCTCTAATTCCAAAGTAGCATGTATCAATATGTCAAACTTGTTATGATGTGCAGGATTTATTTTAAACTAAGAATGGGCTTCCTCTACTATCCTCTCTTCTTTTATTTTTAAAAAATATTCCGTAATAAAAACTGGCATTCATTTTTACTACATTTATAAAACTAAATCTTGACAAGTACAAAATTATCGACTCAGAATGTACCATGTGTAATCCTTAACAAAGTAACACTAATATAATTAGCAATAAAAAAAATGGGATGTGGGTAAAAAAAAGTTTCAGAGTGCTAATTACCTTATTTGCATAAAAGGGATTCAATCCATACTACCTTAAACATGTAGGGAAAATAATGAGTCTAACTTCTTAATGATTTTAATAATACATTTTTAAAAATTTCTTAGGGGTCTGTTAATAAATTATACACCCTAATGTAAAAAAACCACCTTAAGTTTACCAATTCAGTTAGATTTTCTTCAGGTTCTTTTTTCTCTTAAATTCAAGTAGAATAAATGAAGTGCATTTGCTTAAAATATCAGTAAGAGTAGAAACAGTCTGTTTACAAATGTCTATCTAGTCATCGTCCATCCACGCATCTAGTTTTCTATCTTCCTTTTTGTCCTTCCACTCATCCATCATTTATCTTTCTATCCATCCATCTAATCATCTTTCTATTTGTATGTATGGACAGATAGATGTCTGTTTAGCGACTAATTTATACTACCACCACTGCTATCATCTAATTTGAATACTAGTAACTTCTGGATTGGTGCTATCCTTTGCTTTCCTCTTTCTGCTTTTTATGTGACTTGAAATGTTAAATGAATATAAATGATTTTAATAATATTAAAATGATAATGCTTTAAATGGGAAAACACATCAGAAAGAAGAAAGTAGTAGTTGATATAGATTGAGAATCTGGATTGCAAGGATTATCTTTCGTCAAATTTGGGAAAATAATATTTCTTGAAATGAGAGCTACAGGTGTTGTTCCTAAGTAGAATAAAAATATCTAAGGAAAATAGGAATTTTGAGCATTTTGTGGATCTTTCACAATATTCAACACAGGCCTGGATTTTGCATAATGAAAAAATATAAATAAATTTTCTGTGCCCCTAAGTCCCATAGTTCATATCACATCAAAAGCCAGAAACACACCTGGATACCCAAGTCCTCCCTTACAGTTCCCCATTCCTCATAGTCTTGGCTTTGCAACTTGACACACTCATCTCGTCTTGCCCCATTTAGGTTTGGTTTTCTAGATCCACTTTTATTTCCTGCTTTTGAAGAAGTTTAGGGAGCTATAGGTAAAAAATAATCTTAAGATTATTTAAGTATCAGACCATGACATTCCCAGGTCTAGACTTTCAAAGATAACAGGCTGATCCCAGTCCCATGAGGGTGGTCATTTTGCACTATGGAGATACAAATCACTGAGTAAGAGAGTGTAGAAGTACATCAATGGATATATATACTTTATGCATTTTTTATGTGTGCTCTGCCTCACAGCCAAAGTGGTTTGAGGCAGCCTCTGTGTCCAGCTGATAGGCATGGGAGAAAGAAGCATTGATTTTACACACCCCTTCTTTAAGAGATCATCTTTTTTTGGCCGCACCATGCAGCTTGTGGGATTTTAGCTCCCCAACCAGGGATTGAACGCTGGGCCCTCAGCAGTGAGAGCACGGAGTCCTAAGCACTGGACCACCAGGGAATTCTCTAGAGATCATCTTTTCATCTAGCATTGGCTTGTATCAATTAAGCTCTGGATGGGTGGGGAATTGTGGGACAGAGTCCTCTAAGAATTGCTTTATTCAATCACTTGGACAAAAGAGGTTTTTTTTTTTTTTTGATAGGAGCTGACGCTGATACTTAATTTACATTCTTTTTTTAGATTGTTCTGTCATCTTAGGCATATTGACAGAGAAATCTCAAGGTGTGTGGCATCAGATAGCTTCATCTCAGTGTGGAACCAAGTTTATCTTTATTTCCACTTTCTTTGGATGTTTCAGTTGGCTTTATTGGGTGGAAGCAGTATATTTCAGCTCTCCTGCTTCCATCTTTTACAAAGCTCATTTAAACTGGGTGCCCATAGATAAATTAGATAAATAACATGTGGTTTAAGTTTCATAGAAAAAGGAAAGTCAGATCAACATGATGTAAGCAAATCCTTCTTAAAAATGTGTGTCCTATTCAAAGGGAGGATTACTTTAGTCAAAACTTAATTTGTGGGGCTTCCCTGGTGGTGCAGTGGTTAAGAAATCCGCCTGCCAATGCAGGGGACACGGGTTCGAGCCCTGGTCCGGGAAGATCCCACATGCCGCGGAGCAACTAAGCCTGTGCAACACCAACTACTGAGCCTGCACTCTAGAGCCCGCGAGCCACAACTACTGAGCCCGTGTGCCACAACTACTGAAGCCCGCGTGCCTAGAGCCCGTGCTCCACAACAAGAGAAGCCACTGCAATGAGAAGCCCGTGCACCACAACGAAGAGTAGCCCCTGCTCACCACAACTAGAGAAAGCTGCACACAGCAACAAAAAACCAGAGCAGCAAAAAATAAATATTTTTTTTAATTTGTATGTTATAGATAGGGAAACGTGATATTAAAGTGGCAAATATAGCATTAACGGTCCTTTTTTTAAGGAAACGAACTTGCTAGTTGAAAATGGAGTACTTAGGACATAGGCTAAGGGAAAAAAAACAGTAAAAAAACAAAAATAAAAGAACAAAAAATCCTGTTAGCGTAAGAAAATGGTGGGATTCAGTGCTTGCTACAGATAGGACAGAGAGGAGGAGAGGAATTTGAGAAGAGAAGAAACAAGTGACTATTGTAAGTCTGGAGCCAATAGGCAAATATGACGAGTGAAAATATTTCAAGGCAAGGTGGTGTCAAAATATTTGAAACAGATATGTCTAATATTTTGTTTTCTTACATTTTTAGTCTTGTAACCAGATTTTAATGTCCCCAATCTTCAAGAAAAGGTCCCTACACACAAAGAACCCAATGGAAGAAGTATTTGGGGTAATGAATAGAGTTGCTTTCCTGAGAGCCAATGCAATGTTTAAGATGGGATAGCAGGTACAGAAAAAAATGAGAAATTCTTTAATTCAGCTGAAGAAAGAAACTGGAGGCAGGAGTGTGAAGGGAAAATTCAATCAAATCCATAAATGGTCAGAGGGGGACAGAGACTTGAATCTTCCTCTGCATGTGAGACGGCAGCTCAATCTTGTTTTGGTTGAATAGCAAAGGACTGTTTGACCTAAGTGATATATGAATTAGACATAGAGCATCATTACTGACATTTTCTAAATGTAAATGAAAGGAAAACTGGATCAACATACTGTATCAGCAACATTGAATGAGAGTTAGAAAATATGGATTTTAATGGTACAGATGAACTTACTGGCTAAGCAGAAATAGAGTCACAGATGTAGAGAACAAACTTATGGTTACCAAGGGGGAAGCGGGGATGCCAAATTGGGAGATTGGGATTGACATATATACACTACTACGTATAAAATAGATAACTAATGAGAACCTATTGTTTAACTCTACTCAGCGATCTGTGGTGACGCAAATGGGAAGGAAATCTATAAAAGGGTGGATGTATGTATAACTGATCGATTTTGCTGCACAGCAGAAACTAACACAACATTGTAAAGCAACTATACTCCAATAAAAATTTAAAAAAATAAATAAAACTTTCAAAATTGTTGAATGCTAAAAAAAGAAAATATGGATTTTAATTGAGACTCTGGCATCAATTTTCTCAATGACTTTGAAAAAGTTGTTCATCTTCTGTGATCTCCAGCTATAAAAAGGGGGCATATGACTAGGTGTTCTTTCAAGTGTTTTGAATCTCTAAAGAAGTTCTGAAATGTGTCAACTATAGTTAACTCTTAATTTGACACAATCAACCTGTCATCCACAGATTTGTTCTCCCTCTCAACATTATCTTTGTAAAGATTTTAAAATTTTATTTGTAGCAGTAATATTCATGATAACAGAGCTGTTATGAAACATGCATTGTGAAGAAATACAATAAATCATTTTCTGTTTTTTTTCTCTTACAGTAGCAATGGGTCAGGCTACGAGACTCATCTCTAAATGAGTAAATTTGGCCGAAAATCATATAATTCTGTATGCTGCATTACTCCATAGCCATTATGTCTATGTGGAGGGTGAGTGAGTTTCTTGAACTATTGCCAGCCTATGGGTCTGGGAGTTGAACAGCTTTCCTCTAGTTTAAAGACATCTTCTAACTAGGACACTTGTATGGATGCTACAATTTCCTCCTTTGCAGCTATAACTCTCTAATAACATGGAGTTTTCTCTAGGCTAGCTCAGCAAATTCTGCTCATTTAAAAAATGTCAATCTCCTGGCTGGATTTACCTTTCCTTCAAACATTATAATTTGTTTGTTTTTACTCTGTGAATTGACAGATGGAACATTCAGAAGGGTACTGGGGTTCTGAGTACAAGTGGAAGACCCTAATGGTCCTGTCTGTCTGAAATGAGAAAACTATTAATTAGCTTGCTCTGTTTTCTAACATGGTTTATTTCCCTAAATTGACGAGAAGCTTAAAAATGGTGAACAGATGCAACATCTGTAACTAGGCTAGGTCTGTAGGGTTCCATTGCTTGTTAGAAGGCAGTATTAGGTGATGGTCAAGGCAAGGAACCAAGAATTTGGTATTAAATAAAAGTAGGTTATGTCTGGTTCTGCTACAAGCTGTATGACCTTGGACAAAACACTTTAAACCCAGTTTCTGGAGCAACAAATCACATACAACTATGGCACCTACTTCACAATGTAGTTTTGAAGATCACATTAGATATGATATGTACAGCATTCAAAAACAGTGCCTGCCATAGGGTAACCCTCAATTAATACTATTTATCATTATTTTTTTCTGTCTTATGTGGACTGCACCATCCTATACAGGTGAATTATGGGAGGGCATCAACACTTTGGGTGTTCAGACACCCTTCAATATCTGCTATTTTCCCTTGGCAACAGACATTTTATTTCCCGTTTCCTAGTCAGCTAGCTGCCCCAAGCTGAGTCAGGAATTTACTGCTTAGATTCAATTACATGGTTGACATTAAATACCAGGTTGTTTGATTGTCCATCTTGCAGGTCCTACAGAAGCATTTATTCACATGCACAAATTCTAGTACATACCATTTAAATACAAAGTGTAGATCTTTCCAAATATATCTCCTCTGATCTATCCAAATTCAGCTAATATTCAGTGTGCCATCGTCCGAATGTCTGTCCTTAACTAAATAAAATATTTCACATGCCTAAATACTGTTATTAAAACTGCTTAGTATATTTAAAAAGATACTCTCAGGTACTCTTAGTCCTCTCAGGTACTATTTCTCTATTACATGAATTATTATATTTTTTGTTAATTACATTTATTTCATTTTACGGCACTATACCTTTCACAAAGTTGTCTAACTTTGATGTTCTTGAAGATCATGAACAATGCTCTACTATCCTGAATCACCACTATGCTAGTGTCTGGCTTACCATAGGTGCTAAATAAATGATAGCTTAATATATGAGAGATGAAATAAACCTAGCTATAAAAATTTTAACTCAAAACCCTCAAGTTTTAGGGTTTTAATCTAATCCACTACTTTCTTCTAGGCCTTTTATGTTTTTTACAGTGTGAATAAAGAAAAGACACTGCAAATATATTTTGTTTGAAGAGGTAATCAACATGACTACGTGTATAATCGGTCATGTCCAAAAAATTCCATGGGTGTGACTCATTGTAGCTGGTAAAGATACTCTTGCCGTAGGAAGTGAGATAAAATTATTGAACTATAGAATACTTGAGCAGAAAGTTACCTTAAACTTTACCTTTTCCAGTATTTCTCATGCTAATAGCATCAAGATCAAGTACTACTGGGTCAGAATACATTTGTATGGACTCAAGGATTTGCATTTTTAAACTTGCCCTTACTGATTCCTATGCAAAATAAGTTAGAGAAGTATCTATTCACTATGTTCAACATACTCATGAAAGACAAATAAAGACATGAATGAGATCCAGGGAAGAGAAGATGTTTATGTAAGATTACCTTGCCTAGTCTCTTTATTCCCAGCACTATTTGAATAAAATCTGGCCAGTGGAAATCATGAAACCGCTCCACCTCGTCATGTCAATTGCTTAGTGTGAGCTGATCTTTCAGTTTACATGATCTGTACCCCAGATGTCAGGAAACACTCCTCAGTCATACTGCCCCAGGGTATTAAGCAAATAACAGAATTCAGGATTACAAAATTAACAGTCCCTGCCAAGCCTTAGAATCAATGTCTTTAAGGAAAAAATACACACACACACACACACACACACACACACACACACACGCGCATGCACACTTTAAAGTTTGGGAATAAAACATAAAATTTTGTTGTTGGACTATGTCCTGTCTTTATAAGTCAGAACAATTTGCTCATAAATCTTTGGATAATTGACTCTGCTGTGTCTTAACTCCATGAAACCTGGCTCTCAGCGAAGATGCTTTATACAATGTGACCTCCCTAAGGATATTTCTCTGAGTTTTGCTCTTATATCTTTCTCTAAAACTTTTAGCCTAAAAATAATTATAAGACCTGAGGGCTAGTCAGAAAATGTAGACTTGAACTGTTCCTCATGACGTCATTTTGAAAGGGACAGCTCTTTTGATTTTAAGATTTAAACAGCTAACCACAAACTAATGACTTCCAAATATACATTTCAGATTCAGACTCTTCTCAGACCTGTCTCCAGGAAATCTAAACCTGGGAACACAAAGACATTGTCTTCCCTCCAAGACTATTTTGTCAGTAGTCACTTTTCAAAAACAACATGTGTGATTTGCTGTCTTTTTTTCTTTTCCTCTTTCCTACCTTCCTTCCTCTCTCCTTTCATTTCTTCCTCCCTATAGTCTTCTCTTTCTTCATTTTTCTTTATTCTTTCTTTCTTTCAGAGGTCCCTTTAACCTTAAGAATGAAGTTTAAACTTCTCATTTCTATTGAGGGGAAATTCAAACTATAAAATTAGCTATTTTAAAGCAAACAATTTAGTGGCATTTAGTACATTCTCAGTACTGTGCAAACACCACCTCTATCTAGTTTCAAAATATTTTCACCACCAGCCCCCCCAAAACCCCAAACCCATTAAGCAATTACTTCCCATTTCTCTCCTTACCCCAGCCCCTAGCAAACACCAATCTGCTTCCTGATTCTATGGATTTATACTTTTATGGATCTTTAATATAAATAGAATCATACTGTATGTGACCTTTTGTGTCTGGCTTCTTTTACCTGGCATAATATTTTGGGGGTTTATCCATACTGTAGCATGTATCAGTATGTCATTCCTTTTTATGGTTGAATAATAATCCACTGCATGCACAAGCCACAATTAGTTTATCTATTCATCTGCTGATGGACATTTGAGTTGTTCCCACCTTTTGGCTACTGTGAATAGCACTGCTATAAACATGTGTATACACCTATTTGTTTGAATACCTGCATTTAATTCTTTTGAGTATACACCAAGGATTGGAATTGCTGGGTTATATGGTCAGATTATATTTTTGAGGAACTACCAAACTGTTTTCCACAGCAGATGAACCATTTTATATTCCTATAAGAAATGTACAAGTATTCTATTGTCTCCACATCCTCTCCAATACTTCTACTTTCTGTATTTTTTTCCTATGATAACTATCCTAGTGTGTGTGAAGTGGTATCTGATTTCACTATTTTTTTTTCTTTTTGGCCGTGCCATGCATGCAGCATGTGGGATTTTAGTTCCCCCACCAGGGATCGAACCCATGCCCCCTGCAGTGGAAGCACAGAGTGCTAACCACTGGACCACCACTTCTAATTTGCATTTTAATCTGCATTTTCTAGATGACTAAAGATGTTGAACATCTTTTCATCAAACTTCTCATTTCTCCTCACAAGGTCCTTAGGACCTCCCCCTGCCCATTTCTCCAACACACCTCTCATCTCTCCCCCACACTCTGTATGTTTTCTATCCCCGTCTAGTTGCAGGTCCCTCAGTAAGCCTTGTTATTTGCACCTCTCTGTATGTTATTTCCTCTGTGTGGAACATATGTGCCTCTTTTTCCTCCAACAGTTATTCATTCTTTAAGACTCATATCAGATATTAATGCATGTTACATGGCCTCCTTCAGGTTAGTATTGGTTTTCTTTCTGTAATTCATGATACCACCATTTACTTAATTATATCATGCTGTTTATGCTGTTTTTGTTATACCTTTCTCTGCTTCTTCTTCTCTCCATTAGATTTCAAATATCTGAAGGGAAGAGTCATCATATTTCCTTTGTGTAACCACACTTTCCAAATCTGATGATGCCAGTCACTGTCATCTCTAACACTCCAAGTGTTTTACACAACCCTTACAGAATGTCCAAAATCTGAAATGGCTTCAAATGATCAGTGTTCTAGCCCCATTGCCTTACTCTTTCTCACGTCAATCCTATTCCTATTTACCTCCCTCCCTCCCTTCTTCCTTCCTTCCTCCCTCCCTTCTTCTTCTCTTATACCTTTCATTCTTCTCCTTTCCTCTCCTCTTCATCTCTTATATATCACCTTCTTATCACTCACTCTTGTTATCTCACTCAACAGTTCTCTCTCTCCCTCTCTCTCTCTCCCCGCTGTTGCTCTCACTCACTCTCTAGCTCACTCTCCTCAGCACCTGCTCCATGTCTTTCAGTCCCTCCAGTGCCTCTTGCTCCTCTTATTTGTCCCTCACTGCTGTTTCTAAACTAAGCATGCCCTCCTCCCATCCCACCTCCTACACAGTGAACAGTTTAGCATCCTTCATGTTTCATCCTGTGCTACCTCAGGGATGCTTCTTCTAAAACCCTAGACTAAATTAATTCCCTTTTAATATTCTCTCTTAGTTCTGCACCAATTCAATTTATTTTTAACATCCTCTCTTGAGAAAAATCTCTAAGTTAGGCTGAGCCAAAATGCAAAGAGCTACAGTTTTCTTCCCTGCAAGGCAAATGGGTTGTGGGATCTAGGGCACAACCCTTGACACACTGAAATGAAACAATAATCAAATGATATAAGGCTCCTTGAATGCACTGTGCAAAGATGAGGTGTAATAAAAGTGCCAGGTATTACTAACATTATCTCCTAAATCTGTTCATCTGATTACTCTTTGCAAGTGCTTCTCCAATGGTAGTACTGGGGATATACCATTAATTCAATAATAAGGTTAAAATCCTAATTTCTATTCATTTGACCTCTGTTAAACCTATCTGTTTATGGAGGCTTCTACAGAGAAATATGAAGAAACATGTAATTATTGAAGACAGAGTTAAAAGGTTTATTATATCAGTGATACCATTCAAATAATTTTTGAGAAACACTTAGTTTTGTCTAAGAAGTCATTCATTTAGCTTATGGGATCCTTATGATACACACAATAAGAAGCACTTACAAACTAGAAAGAAAACAATAAAAGAGAGCCTTGTACCAAGGGTCTGGGAAGTGATAATCTGAAAAGAGCTTAAGAAGACCAAAGGGGCACATTCAGTTCCCCAACCAACCCTCCCTCCCTCTGCGTGTTGCCCAAGGTCCACGTCAGGATCAACAGGGAATAAAGTCAGAGTTGTGTTTCAAGCAGCTAAGTGCAGCAAGTTGTTCTTCCACAGACCTGGTAGGCTTTGAAAAATCATTTGCTCCTGTACTGGATATTTCTGCCCCAGCTGTCATATGGTACAATAGAAGGTGACAAAAAGCAAAATAAAGCATCATGTGCTTTTGCCCTTTTGACAGTCGACTCCAGGTTTGCTTATTATTTTTTTAATGATAATCTATTTCCAGTCTATTGGTTTGCCCACAAAACAAATAGTGCTATCCTCTCAGTGACAGTGGCTGTAGAAAATTACAGGAACTCAGGGCCAAGCCCTTCTCCCAGATTATGCTAAGAATGCCTAAAGAAAGAAGCATTATGTATTATTTGCCTGCTGTATGCAGACATCACTCCTAGTGATGTCAATTACAATGTTCCATTCAAACCACAGAGTAAGCCTGTATGGTAGATGTTACTCCCTCTATTTTCAAGAGTGGTTCAAGTGAAATTCAGAGAGGTACAAAAGCACAAGGTTTACACAGCTTCTGTCTGACTCCCAACCCAAGCTTGCTATAATGGAGAGTCCAAATGAAGTCTTGATAAATTTCATTGGTTGAACAAACTCTAAGGTTACTATTCTGACAGGTACTGTGGATACTTAAAGTGATAGAGGACTTTAAAAATAAAAAAGTGACTGACACGAGTCTTTAGGTATAGATTTCTTTTCTGGTCCGTGCCATATACATCTTCGATATGAAGGAAATCACCAATACTGAGCCAACATATATTCTACTGAAAAGAGACAACTAAAATACACTTAAACCATGAAAGTCACTTTACTAACCAACGACATATTATTTAGGGAGTTCCTCTTAAGTATCTCTCTTTGGAGTAAATTCCAGACAATCTTCACTTTCCTATATCATTGGGAGGCACCTTTGAGAAGAGTGAATGGCTCTTGGATTTAATGTCTAGGAAAATGTTTCTAAAGTTTAATTTCATTTCAGAAAGATAACTTGCCAACAATTCACTAAAAGACTTGAGTCAGTTTCTTTTGTATGTGGCTAAGCAATGCTCATTTGTGTAAAAAAAAAACCCAAAACCAAAAAAACTTCATGACAATGTATTTGGATCTGTTATAAAGCAAATAGATGGGAAACCAGGTGACTAAGAATACTTTTTTTTTAATTCGATTGAAACAATGCAAACTGCACACTGTGTCTAAATGTTTAATATAAACATTTATACTGAATATATTTGCAGATTAACAGCTGCTCAAACAAAAGCAGTGAATCTAATGGATTTCATAGTCGAAGTCCCCAATCAGAATGGAGTTTACATTCACCACTCATGGCTTATTCAACTGTGCTTGTGTACTGGCCTTTGTTTCAAAATTATTACCTACTTTTAACCTTCTTCCAAGAAACAATCAAAGTTACTTAGTTCATGTTTCTAGACCAAATTAAGTGCAGGGCAATTAATTTTATTCCCCAAAATCCAGTTAGTACTATTGATATGGAATAATGCTTTCTGTCATAATGCAATTATGCTATGTGTGCCCATTTCAACTGAACATATACAAAGACATTCCAAACGCATCTGAATTCTCTATCCCTGTTCGATGTACAATTCAAAGCACTTCAATTAGGGGCACTTGCAAACCCTTGGGGATCGTGGACTGAACACCTCCCTTGGTGAGCAATCAAGAACTCCATGAACTAAACTGATTTATAATTTTGCAGGAGTTTGAATCTTACCGGAGGAGGCTGATGTGTGGGTGTCAGTCACTTAGTATAGGTAGAGATAGCATTATGTATCCCAACTCAACTCTATTATACTTTACTGTTCATTGTGCACATAATAATCTTTGGGAAGTGAATAGAAATGGAGTTTCTTTGTAAAAAATGAGTGCCAACTGTTAATGTTAGTAATAAAATCCAGGAGAAAATAAAGACATCTTCATGAGTAATGGTACTCTAAAAAGAAATAGGAGCACTCCCCCCATACCACCACTACAAGAATTGTAAACTATTGTGGTATTAATTAAGTTGGTTATTCCTAAACATAGTATATTCTTCATAAATGATAAAGTCATAATAAATGTGATTAAATGAAGGTATAATTATTTAGTTTCATATAACGTTTCATTTGGAGATGATTTTGGATCTGGCTATTCTTATGGCTTAAAGGAAGAAGGTGATTAAGCTAGACTCTAGGAGAAGGTACAATGCATTCTCTTTTATGTCCTCTGAGTACCTTTTAAGTAGTAAGACAATGTTACAAGTGATCAATCTTATTCACTTAGGTTTCACAAGTGAACAGAGGCAATGCTATATTTAGTTATTTAACTGCTAAGTAATTTGTTATTTTATCTCCTTTTTCTTTCTTCATCTGATCTAAAAACAATATACTTTCTTTATTGAAATAAATACTAATGAAAACAATTTTTCTTAGTGATAAACATATGCAACTTTATGACACCTTTCTTCTTATCCTGAAAAGTAAGAAATTCCAAAGCCACCCTGATGCTGAAATTCTTTCCTTCATAACTTTGTGCTGTTTTAACAAAGTATTCTTATAAATACTTCTTTTACTGCTGTATCTTCATGCTAGAGGCCCATGTTCACTTCCAATCTACCTTTTATAATGCTGACAAAATATATTTCCTAGAGTATCACTTTTTATTATGGAATTTCCCAGCTCACAAATTTTAATGGGCCCCTAAGGCCAACTCTCAGGGATCCGAACAGTTTGTTTTCACTATTTGCTTTATTTTAAATAAGAATCACTACCTTTAAATTACTTGAACTCAAATGTTATCAAGTCTAAAATGAGGGGAGTGTTGGAAAATATATTATATACCTCCTTGCTCCTTGGAACTGTGCAAGATACATCACAGAAATCACTTCACATAATCTTTTCAATAATCCTGGAATGCGGAGGAAGAAAATGAGACATGGGCAACTTACCTGTAGTAAGTGCCAAAATTTGTATTTGAACTAGCCCCTTAGACTCTAATAGTGATATGTGTGTATGAGAGCAACGGAAAAAAATGTTATGGGGATTAACGGATAAGGTGAAGGTTGCTGAGGGTCCAAGACCTGGATGTTTTATTCTCACATTGCTGTACAATGGCATCCTTGTGGATTGCTACTGTTTGAAGACAACTGGTGCAAGACCATGCCTACAGATGCACATGACTTTGAGTATCATTTTCATCCTAAATCAAGCCCAGTTCTACCATCTCTTCAAGCATAGGTCTCAGATTGCTGGCTAACTCTCAATTGCTAATATCTAGAAGCTCTTCCCCCAGAGGCTTGGCCTCTGCCCCATAAGCACATGCTGTGAGAGCCGCTAATATTGCTCTAGGGGTCACTGCACATTGGCATTCTAAATAAATATCTGCTGCTGATTTTTCATAGTTTATATGTCTATTCCGATCCTTATCTAGACATGGCAACATGAAAGAAAGCAATGTCACAGTATATATTTATAGATATTCATGATTTCATTCTTTCACAGATACTTGAGTTGACACCACGTGGCAGGAATTTTTCTAGAGCTTGGAGCTATAAAGGTGAGATACACTACCTGCACTCAAATAATCCATCACCACAATCAGGATCAGTGATTCTGCAGCTACTCTCCTTGGAGTATTAGAGGTTCAACAAAACACCTCAACCTGTACCCACTACTTTTTCATTTATAAATATTTAATAATTTAAATATACACCAAATGGAGATTTAAAAAGATAGATGGAGCTACATCTATGGGATGGAAGATTGTGTAATCATGAGTAATGCTCGCAAAATTTTGGTAACATTCAGATTTTTATGCATTAAGTTAGTATAAAATATAGAATTACATACATATATATATATATGTTATCATATATGGACATATGCATAAAATGAAATTATACATAAGATACATTATATTAAATTATTAAAAATGGTTTTCTGTGATAGATTGTGAATGAATTACTTGTGGTTATTTTTCTGAAATTTCAAATTCCAAAAATAATTGTATATTTTCTGAAAAAGACAAACACCAATTATAAAAATAAATTGTATTCTGCCTTCCTGGTAGTGTATACCACCTCTCACTATTTTTAACAAGCCCCACCACAACACTACATATATTTTTGTCCAGTTTTATTGAGGTTTATTGACAAATAAAATTCATATATTTAAGGTATACAACACGACAATTTGATATACGTATACAGTGTGAAATGATTACCGCACTCAAGTTAGGTAACACATCCATCACCTCACATAGTTAACGTTGTGTGTGTGTTGAGAACATTTAAGATCTTCTTTCTTTGCAGATTTCAGGTTTACGATACTGTAACATTAACTAAACTCATGATGCTGTGCATTCGATCCCCAGAACTTATTCATGTCATAAATAAAAGTTCGTACCCTTTGACCCACATCTCCCCATTGCTTCTACCCTCTAGCCCCTGGCAACTATGGCTCTATTCCATTTCCATGAGTTTAACATTTTTAGATCTCAAATATAAGTGAGATCATACAGTATTTTTCTTTCTCTGTCTTATTTCACTTAGCATAACACCCTCAAAGACCATCCATGTCATGCAAATTACAGATTTCCTTCTTTCTCATAGCTGAATATTTCATTGTTTACATATATTTATATATATACCACAGCTTCTTTATCTGTTCATCTATCAGTGGACACTTACATTGTTTTCATGTCTTGGCTACAGTGAATAATGCTGCAATAAACATGGGCATGCAGACATCTCTTCAAGATCCTATTTTCATTTCCCTTGGATATATATCCAGAAGTGGGAGGACTGTATCACTAATTCTATTTTATTTTTTGATGAATCTCCCTACTCTTTTCCATATGGCTGTGCCGAATTATATTCCCACCAAAAATGCTCAAGGGTTCTCTTTCTCCTCATCCTCTTCAACACTTGTTATTTGTTGTCTTTTTGATAACTATTCTGACAGGCGTGAAGTGATATCTCACTGTGGTTTTGATTTGAATTTCTATGATGATTAGTGATGCTGAGCATCTTTTCATGTATCTGTTGGCCATTTGTATGTCTTCCTTGTGAAAAGGTTTATCCAGGTCCTAAGTCTATACTTAATTGGGTTATTTGTGGGGTTTTTTTGCTATTGAGATATTGGAGTTCCTATATATATATAATATTACACCTTATCAGATATATGGTTTGAAAATATATTCTTCCATTCCATAGGTTACCTTTTCCTTTTGTTGATGGTTTCCTTTGCTGTATAGAAGCCTTTTACTTTGATGTAATTCCACTTGCTTATTTTTGCTTTTGTTGCCTGTACTTTTGGTGTCATATCCAAAAAATCTTTGTCAAGACAAATGTCAAGTTTTCTCCCTCTGTTATTTTGAGGAGTTTTATGGTTTCAGGTCTTTCATTTGAGTCTTTAATCCATTTTGAGTTCATTTATGAGTGATGTAAGATAAGGTCTGACTTAACTCTTTTGCATGTGAATATACAGTTTTCCTGACACCATTTATTGAAGAGACCATACTTTCCCCATTGTGTATTCTTGATGCCTTGTTGAAGTTTAGTTGACCATAGATGAATGAGTTTATTTCTGAGCTCTCTATTCTGTTTCAACGGTTTATGTGCCTGTTTTATGCCAGTACCATACTGTTTCAATTACCTTAGCTTTGTAGTACAGTTTGAAATCAGGAAGTGTGATGCCTCCAAGTTTGTTCTTCTTTCTCAAGATTGCTTTGGCTATTTGGGGTCTTTTGTGGTTCCATACAAACTTTAGGATGTATTTTTCTAGTTTTGTGAGAATTGATATTGGAATTTTGATGGGGTAGCATTAAATCTGTGGATTCTTTTGGGTAGTGTGGGCATTTTCACAATATTAATTCTTCAAATCCATGAACATGAAATATCTTTCCATTTATTTGTTCCTTAGTCAATTTCCTTCATAAACATTTTATGCTTTCAGTGTATAGATCTTTTACTTCTTTTGGTTAAATTTATTCCTAAGTATTTCATTGTGCTTGATGCTATTTTGAATGGAATTTTCTTCTTAATTTCTTTTTTAGATAGTTTGTTGTCAGTGTGTAGAAATAAAACTAATTTCTGTACATTGCTTTTCTATCCTGCAACTTTACTGAATTCATTTACTAGTGCTCACTGGCAGGGTGATGCCACTTGGTTGTACTCTGCAACTGAGCGGGTCCACAGTTGGGCTCCATAATTACCCCTGGTCAAGTGGGGCCCCAGGCTGTGCTTCCTGGAAGATGGGTGTTGCTGGCTTGACTCTGCCTTCAGGCACAGCTGCAGGCTGGTCTCTGTAATTGATTATGGCCACAAACTGCACCCCACAGTTGAGCAGGATCACTGGCGAGGTTCTCTGCTCAGGCAGTGCTGCTGGCTGTGCTCTGCTGTAGGTTTGGGTTGTTACCAGGCTACCAGTTTGGGCAGACTGCAGGTTGTGCCTAGAAGCTGGACAGGGTTGCTGATTAAGCTCCCTGGTTGAATGAGATTGCTGTATGTACCCCAGATTTGGGTGGGGCTGGAGTTTGGGCTCCACAATTGGGTGGGGTCACTGTATGGGCTCTCCAGTTCCATACAGCTGCCTCTCATTTCATTGGGATCATTGGCTTGGCTTCTTGCCCCCCTGCAGTGGGGCAGGGTCTCTGGTGTGGCTTCCTGCCTGGGTGAGGCCAATAGCTGTGCTCTCCCACTGGGCTGGATTGCTGGTCGGGAAGCCAAGCAGGCAGAACTGCCAACCATGCTCTCTGGCTGGACAGGGACACCAGGTCAGCTCCGTGAGTGAGTGGAGTGGCTGAATGGGCTCACTGGTCAGGTGATGCTACCAGCAGGGATGCAGTGCCACCACGAAAATCCATGTGCTTGTCACTGTGAGCCCTGTTTCTCTTCTTTGTTCCTAGCTGACTCCAGGTGATCTAACCCTGTCACTTCCCCCATGTTCTCCGTGAGACAGAATCTGGCCTCCTGGGAAATGCCTTGGATTCTGGGGAAGCTGAATATCCACCTTGGACTCTCTTTCTCCACTTGAGAAATTGTAGGCCCAGAGAATCCCTCTCAGTGTGGTGCTGTGTCAGCATGGGGGAGGGCTGTCACAGTCAAAGTGACACAACTCTTCTTACTCTTCAAATGCAGCTTGTCTTTTTTTTCTAGTCCATGGGTGTCCTTTACTCTCACCCCTGGGTTCTGAGATTTTCAAAAAGGCATTCTTGTCTGTGGATAACTGCTAGTTGCTCCTTCTATGAGGAAATATAGCCAGGGACCTCCCACTCTACGATCTTTCTGATGAACCCAGTCACTATGTATATTTTAATTGGACACATAACCAGGCAGACATTATCATTATGACAGAAAACGATTTGTGGCCACAACATAGAAAGGGCAGCATTAGCAGTAATAGCATAGATAAGCATTTTTTTGTTTTGGAAAGGTTCAAAATTCATGATTTTCAACCAACAAAGTACCCCTAGAGTAAGAGACAAGCAATATGTAGACCAGTTCTTTAAAAACATGACAGAAACAATGAAGGCATGGCTGAAGCTCATCAACCTGTTAAGAAAGATGGAGGAAGACACTTTCTTCTACTGTGAAGATGGCAGAGCCCATAAACTCAGGACACACTTGACAGCAAACTGAATATAACCAGAGCATGCCAGATTTGCAGAATGCCATTATTCATGCACTGGTTCTACAGCAGTTACTAACAGTAAGTTATTGAGAGTAGTAGGTCATTCTCATCCTCTCATCATCCCCTAACAGTTTAACGGTGAAAGGAAACATGATTTTAAGGATTTCTTTAAGATGGAGAAAGAACTGACTTCTGTTAAGTTATAAAGGAGATGATTAAGGACCAAATGGGAGAATATGCTGAAGCAGACTTAAAGACAACTTACCGTCCTGGCAAAGGTGGAGTTCCTCTCCCTTGTAATTTGTAGACAGAGTTCCTAAGACTTGACCAAAGCACCAGCTGCCTTTCATTTCCTCAAGCTCTGCTCTCACTGTATAAACCCGGTGATGGAAAAGGCAGTTTTCCAATGGATCACGAATAGATAGCAGCCATTTGGAAGTACTGCAAGGAAAAGAAAGGAGTGTTAGTGACAAAGTATTTATATTTATATTTCTTCAGAGTCTTCTAATTTTAAGACATTGCTTTAGGTAAACTATGCAAACTTATTATTTCCAATTCTTCTTTCCTAATAATTTTAGATGTGGCTGAATGGCCCTAGATTTGAAGAGATGGTCAGTTATAACGTGTACAGTAAATCTTTCTTCCTTCATGTCAAAGGTAAAAGTAATAACATTGATTGAAAACCTAATATGTGTCAGGGTTTTATATGAGTTTACTCTTTTTGGTCTCACTACTATTCTTAGGGTGCACATTATTTTAAAGAGAAATGGCAGCCAGGGAGATGATATGAGTAACAAAAACATGTCACTTGTACGTCTTGCAGGAGAATTATGAAACCAGTTGTCTCTGACTCTAAGTTGAATAGGCTTTCAACTTTATCATTTAGCCAGAAAAAGGTTGAAATGTGTGCTACAGGAATAGTTAATTCACTTTAAAATAAACTCTCATGTATTAATTATAGGACTTTTCACAATTGAAGCATGCTTTTAAACTGGCATTTTAATATGAACCTTCCAAATTAATCAATTAGTGCCTTACAGACTCAAGCCTTGTAAACCAAACATTAAGCAAATCTTATCTCTCAAGATTAATTTATATGGTTTGTCTAAAGTATCATATACCAAAAAATCATATTTAAGAGTGGGTATTCAAAGAAAAGAATGCTATTGCTTTATTTATAGGATAACCCAAATAAAGTAAACCTGATTAGAAGAAATGATTTAAGAGGTATTAGGTTATGATAGTAATGTTCTGAACTTAGAATCAGTAGCACAGGCTTGAAACTTAGCTTTACCATGAATGAGGTATCCTCAGAAAACTCAGTCAAAATTGTTGAACTTCAGTTTCCTCACCTGAAAATTGAAGGTAATAACGACCTACTTGCAACATTGTTATAGATGAAAAAACATACAGTAGAATAAATGTTTCATAGTAGGTACAGGACTGTGTTAATAAAATAATTAGGACAAAGTTCATTAGAAATCTATGAAAATCCTCCTTGATTATACCTTTCTAAGTTTTACTCATTTAACACATTTTTGTTGAGTGTCAACATTTATCAAGTGCATTAATCTGTAGAGCTGTCATAACAAAATACCACAGACTGGGTGGCTTAAACAACAAAAACTTATTTCTCACAGTTCTGGAGGCTGGAAGTCCAAGATCAAGATGCTGGTTGGTTTGATTTCTCCTGAAGCCTCTTACTTTGGCCTACAAGTGGCCCCCTTTCTGCTGTGTCCTCATATACATATAGCTTTTCCTCTGTGTACATATATCTCTGGTGTCTCTTCCTTTTCTTATAAGGACATTAGTTAGATTGAATTTAGGCCCACCCAAATGACTTCATTTAACCTTAATTACCACTTTAAAGTCCCTATCTCCAGATACAGTCACATTCTCAGATACTGAAGGTTAGGACTTTCACATATAAATTTTGTGAGGACATGATTCAGCCCATAACACCAAACATTTTAGGGTAGGGAATTGACTAAAACTACACGCAAAACAAATGTGTTACTTGACCTCGAGGAATCTTAGTCTGGTGGAGGTATAGATGAATTAAAAGGATATTATAACACCATGTGATAAATGACCTTAGGGAAATGATGGGGTGCATGAAAGCAGTGAGTGGAAACATTATATTCAGATTTGGGGATCAAGGAAAGATAACCAAGGAATTTCTTCTAAATTGCCAACTGACATAGAAATAGAAGTCAGATTTGCAAAGATAAAAGAGGTAAAGGGTACCCCAGGCACAGGAGACAATCTGTGCAAAGTCACAGAACTGAGAATTTGTGTTTAGGGAACTTAAGTGAGCTGAAGTGTGGGAGGAAGAGAAAAGAAGAATATGCAGAGATTTACAAAGCATGGTGCAGTCATAATGCTCCTTTCTAGCTAAATCAGAACTTTTGACCTAACCCTAAGGGCACTGAGAACCTCATAAAATAGTGTTAGATAAGAGGGACACATTAGCAGTTTTGTATTTTAGAAAGATTTGTGATGTAGGAAATGAGCTGATGAGAGACAAAAATGAAATCAAGAGATGAAATTCCTCCAATGCACCAGTTATCATGGTCTGGGACATGGAAATATCAAAAGGGATGAAAAAGTAAATTTGTGAGTGACTTGTGGGGTAGAATTTATACTTAGATTGGTTGAGGAGGGATGAGAGAGAGTGTGGAAGAGTCTAAGATGTCTGTCAAGCTTTTGACTTGAGTTCATGAGTGGGGGGTAGTAATATTGCTTGGATGGAGGGTTAAAGTGAATGGGAGGTTTTAGAGTGGAAGGATACATTGTGTTTAGATGTACTGCTTTTCAGATGGATATCTTATTGGAGATGTCAAAGACAGCAGTTTCTATGGGGTCTGGTTGCTGCTAATTGCATTTTGGTAAACGATCTTCAACCAAATTCAGCTCTATTATTTCTAAGGTAAAATTCACTTATGTCAACTCTTTATTTTTGTAAGACAAAACTAATAACTACTAGTTTTCTTTTACCTACTTTGGAGAAATTATGGATTATAACAGGTAACTGGATTGGTCTTTTTGACCATTATTTCATGAATCTGCAGACATCACATCAGTTCAGCTTAAAATATGTCTGTGCATGTAGTAAAATATGTTTATCCCATGATGAAAGAGGCAAGTAGACAATCCATGAAAATTTATGTAGGGAAGTCTCATTTGTTGTTGTTAAGAACAACTTGAATAAAGTCCAAAACCATGCATTTAAGAAAACTAAAACAGAAAAAAAAATTCACTTAAGAACACAAACACAAATTATTCAATAAAAAAGAAACAACCTGATATAAAAATGGGCAAAAATCTGAATAGACATTTCTCTAAAGAAGAGACACAAATGGACATAATTACATAAAAACTGGCTCAACATCACTAATCATTAGAGAAATGCAAATTAAAACCACAATGAAATAATACTATACACCATTAGGATGGCTATTATTAAACACACGCACACACACAGACACACACACACACACACACACACACACACACACACACACGCACAAACCCAGAAAATAGCAAGTGTTGACAAGGCCGTGGAGAAATTAAAACCCTTGTACATTGCTGGTAGGAATGCAACATGGGGCAGCAGCTTCAGAAAACAGTATGATAGTGCCTCAAAAAAATTAAACATTGAATTACCATATGTTCCAGCAATTTCATTTCTGGGTATATACCCGAAAGAATTGAAAGCAGGGACTTGAGCAGATGTTTGTACACCTATGTTCATAGCAGCATTGTTCACATTAGTCAAAAGAATGGAAACAACCAAATATCCACCTATGGATGAATAAACTGTGGAATATGCATAAAATATTTTATATTATTTATTTTTTTATTTTGTATTTTATATTATTTAACCATAAAACAAATGCCATTCTGATACATGCTACAAAATACATGAACAGTGTGCAAACTGAAATAAGCCAGTCACAAAAGGACAATTACTGCATGATTCCATTACATTAGGTATCTGGAAGAGTCAAATTCATAGAGACAGAAAGTAGAATGGTGGTTGTCAGAGTCAGAGGAGAGAGGAATGAGGAGTTCTTTTTTAATGGGTACAGAGTTTCAGTTTTACAAGATGAAAAGTACTGGAGACAGACGGTGGTAATGGCTGCATAGCAATGTGAATGTGATTAAAGCCACTGAACTGTACACCTAAAAATTATTAGAATGATAAATTTTTCCAAAATTTCAAAAAACTTTAAAATAATTGTATAGTATTTCCTTTACTTATGGATTAAATTTAAAAGCAAAAATCTCAGTTTGTCATACAGCAAGTATATGGTATCAACACTCCATGATACAATCAGCAATAATGAATGCTATCAATATATCAGAAGGTCACATTGTCCTGCAAGGTGTTTATGTGATATACATATGTTAAAAACAATATTATGAAATAAATGTTAACTTTTCAGCACAGATGGAGAGTTATAAACCCTGGGATCTTCTCTGTCCCCACTAACAGAAGCACAACAATTATCAACAGATGCTGAGATTAGAACTTACTAAGACTTGGGTGCAAAAAAAAAATAATAATAAAAGTCAATTTATAAACAATATTGTTATGTCTGCAATTTATATATTTAGAAAAAGCCCCATGGTAATGAGTTTCAATACATCAAAGCAGAAATAAACACATATTTTCACAGTGTCTTGGAGAATAATACAAATAAATTATTACAAAATGAGGAAAAAATTGATTGCACTGATAATCCTTGGAGCTGCTGTTTCTTTCTGGTTAATTCCATTTATTACATGAAGTTGCTTGAAACTTCTTAAAAGTCTGTTTAATATTAGCTTGTTAAATATTCATAAATATTGTAGAATTTGGTTATTGCTTTCTTCAGATCCATAACCTTGCTTTAATAGCCCACATATATTCACATCCACTTAGCAAACACATTACATTGTGTCATTAAGTTACACAATGAGTATAACTGCTTTACTTCTATTGATTCTCTCCTAGGTGTAATTCATCAGCTAAGAATCTTCTCTCAGTCTGAGTCTGGAAAGCCTCCTGGTATCTGAAGGGATCAAGCCAGGTGAGAGTCACTATATCCCTCCCAACATCTTAATTATTTATTACCTTGCTCCAGCAGGAGGTCAGGGGTTTTTCTGAAGACACTGTCAATCTGACTTGAATCAGAAGAAACCTCAGAGCTCACTCTCAGTTAAAGGAGGCCAAATGCCCAATGGCTGAGGAGAGTTCCAAGGAGCTTCACAGCCTCATTAGGGTATAAATGGGATTTCCTGATCCAAATTTGCACATAAAAAGTCAACTCACTTAAACAAACAAACAAAACATTTCTTGATTACGAGCTTCAAATCCTTTAGATTCACCTCTTTAGATTTCCTGCTTCTTCCTGACATCTGACTATGCCATTTTCACAAATTCTTAGTATGTCCTCAAGAGACCAAAAAGAAAGGATAATATGAAACTCAAATGATTGTTTTGTACTTTAGTTGCAGTCAGAAATTAGTGTGAACGGAACTTGAAACTGTTGGCAAAATGATAATTTGGGAGCATCAGTGATTTCAGTTTCCTTGACACCCCCTCATATACACCTTACTATCCCCAAATGTTTTTCCCAAACAGCCAGTGGAATTGAAACACCTGCAGCCTGGGACTTCCTTGGTGGTCCAGTGGTAAAGAATCTGCCTTCCAATGCAGGGGACAGGGGCTCAATCCCTGGTAGAGGAATTAAGATCCCACATGCCACGGGGCAACTAAGCCTTCGCGCCACAACTACCGAGCGCCTCAACTAGAGAGCCCACGAGCTCTGGAACCCGCATGCCACAACTAGAGAGAGAAAACCCTCGTGCCACGACTAGAGAGAATCCCATGAACAGCAACAAAGAGCCCGTGTGCTGCACCGAAAGATTCTGCATACCTCAACAAAGATACTGAGTGCCACAACTAAGACCAGATGCAGCCATAAAAATAAAATAAATAATTAAATTAAATAAATATTAAAAAAAAAACACCTGCATTCACTATTTGTTACTTGTTAAAAGTGGTCTTCTCTTTGAGGTGTATATCCTGTGCATGAGAGACATGAAATGTCCACTTGGGAATCCAGGCAGGGGCTGTGTTAGGGAGATGAAATAAGAATATTAGTGAATCTTTTGGGTATTGTATCAAGTAAAGTAACTAGTTTGATTCTCAGGAGGCCTGTGAAGGACTACGTGACTGCAGATAAGCCTTATAAACTCTCACTATCTCATTTTCCTTAACAGTAACATTTAAATCTACAAGCATCCCCCAAATCTCTTCTTCCATTCAGTGCTGTACCCAATGTTTGAATGTGTAAGGCCAAGACTGAGCTATCATCCAGGTGACAGTCTAGACACAGAGATCATCAAACTCTAATGTGCATGAATATCCCTGGGGAACTTGCTATATATGAATATTCCTGCAGAACACAGACAAATTCTGATCTAGAGATGTTAGAAATAGCTGATTTCTCCTTCTAAAAAAAATTGAATTTTTTTATTATTTAAAAACCTTGTTTTGCTCCGTATGTCCTGATCAAGTATGTGCCTGTCAATGATTTTAGGTCATCTCTTTTCTGCATTGCCATGCTGTGACCAAGGCAGTAGAAAAATTTCCCTTAAGCATTCCGTACTGTACCTAAAAATGAAAGGCGTCTCATTTTGTCATAGCCACATGCCTACCATGTATGACAATGGTATATATTGGTGATCACTTTAATCAAAGAGGGTGCTTTTAATTTTTGTTCTTCTGAGGATACTGACTGAAGGTTATGTATATTTTTCACTCCAAATTCTAAATATGATCTTACCATGCCTCTTCTGAAAGTCCCTTAGTTACTACCCAATTATTATACCAATGTTTTTCAAATTTTGGATAGGGAGGATCCTCAGGGAGTACCGGCCAGAAAAGTAGTTGGAGACAGACCTTCAGTTGTGCCAGTCTCCCTTTCCCTCAAACCCCCACCCATCTACGTGCACATACGCACACACACACAACTAGAAAACTGCAGTTTTAACCTGGTTTTGCTTACTGGATTTCCAAAGAAAATTTTGATTGGGTTTCAGAACTAATCAAAGACAGAATCAAAGCAGCAGGTTTACTCTCTCTGACACGAAACACAAGTTCCATTATCAACTATCTCCACATGTCTTGTCAGGTCTGCCTGTCCCCACTTCTCCACGTATCCACCTACACAGAATTACTTGCAGTTCCCTGGATGTGACACACTTTTGAAAATCTGAGCCTGTTTCCTGTTTCTCATGTAGTTCCTTCCTGTGTTATACTAGCTAGCTCACTGCTTCTCGTCTCCCAGGACACAGAAACATTTTAATGCTATATTTGGGACCCCTTTTCTGTGATTCCACAGATTTTTGTGAATAATTTTGCCATAACCCAAACTTCAGTATACTATAATCATAGGTTTACCTCTTGATATCTACATCATTCATGGAAAAGAGAGCCCTTTGAGGGCAGATACCATGTCTCCATGTCTGTTATATGCATTTTAGTTTTAAATTTCCAGTACCTAACACCTTGCTGGATACATGATATGTGCTAGTACTTGTTTACGAAATAGATAGATAGAAATATAAAACAATTTCTTTTTCATGTACTCTCTTTTAATGTGTTATTAATGCTTCTAGCTTTCTTTTTTATTTCTTAAAGACAAGATACTAGCAAAACCAGTACATTCAGACAAACAAATTCAGAAGAGTACCTGGATTTTGTTAGAGATAAAATAAAAGAATTTAGGTCAAATAACATGTAAATCTTTGAAAGGATCTGGCAATACTTTAGGCTTTGTTAAATTAAGGGTTTTTTGTTGTTGTTGTTCTGTTCTGTTTTTACAGCTATTTAGAAATCAGGTGGAGGATGTAGTTTTAGCTTAAGAATGTTCAGCAGTTCCCTACTCACCTCAAGATAAAATCAAACATTCTTCTGCCCTGAAAACTCAGCCCTTTCAAATTGAGAGCTTTCCCCATTCAAATACCATGAGATTCTACATCTTTCTACAAACTTAAGGTCCAGACATAATTGGTCCTAATTTGGTCAACACCTACTAATACCTCAAGACCCAGTTCAAATGGTTATTAATTATACAGCCTGTCTTGGTAAATACGTTCTGTTAAAGTGCTTGCCTGACCTGGTAATTTTAGGTCTCCCCTCTTCCTCATTGACATGAAGCCATCAAGGCAGTTTGAAAATTTCCCTTAAACACATCCATGACTTACCTGAAAATAAAATATGCATCATTTTGTTGTAGTTAACACCCCACTATATGTGAGGATGTTAAACACTGGCTATCATTTGAATAAAACAGGATACTTCTCTCAGTAATTTTATTATTTAAATTATTGTTGAGTGAAACTGATCTATTTCTTTCATCATTCTATGAATTTTAGCACCTGTATAGAATCATGTGTACTACAAATGGGACAAAGAACAGTTCCATCGTTTCCAAAAGACTACTTCAGGTTATCCCTTTACAGTCTCACCTTTCCCCCAACCCTAACCCTTGGCAACTGCTGACCTGTATTCTACCTCTACAGTTTTATTTTTTTGAGAAGGTCATATAAATGGAATCATAAAATATATAACCTTTTGAAACAGGTACTTTTTTCAATCAAAATAATCTCTTTGAGATTCATTCAAGTTGTTGCATATATTAATATCCCACTCCTTTTTATTTCATAATCGTCATCCATTGTAGATGTACCAGAGTTTGTTTATCCATTTATTCATTAAAGGATATTTGGATTGTTTCCAGTTTTGGGCAATTACAACTAGAGCTGCTATAAATTTTTATGTATGGGTTGTTGCATGAATATAAGTTTTCATTTTTATAGGATTAATACCCAGGAGTCGATTTCTGGGTCATATGGTAAGTGTATGTTAAAATTTATAAAAACTGTGTAAATGTTTTCCAGAGTGGTTGTACCATTTTGCATTCCCATCAGGAACTTATGAGAGTTCCACCTGCTCCTCATCCTTGTCTATATTTAACACTAGCAGAATTTTTTAGCCTTTCTAATAGGTGTGCAATGGTATGTCATCATGCTTTTAATTTACATTCTCCTAATGACTAATTAAATTTAAAATCTTTATTATAGGGTTATTTGACATACATAATCCTCTTTAGTGAATTACCTATTCAGGTTGTTTGGTCATTTGTTGCTTTTTTCCTCGCCAATACTGCCTTTGAAAATTTTAAACAGCTTTATTGAGATATAATTGATATACCAAGGACTGCACATATTTAGTGTATATAATTTAATGAGTTTGGACACATGTATACACCTGTGAAACAATCACGACAATCAAGGTAACAGACATAGCCATCACCTCCAAGGTTCCTTTGTGTCTTGTGATGGTTAATTTTATGTGTCAAATTCATTGCACTAAAGGATGCCCAGATATCTGGTGAAACGTTAGTTATGGGTGTGTCTGTGAGGGTGATTCCGGAAAAGATTAGCATTTTAATCAGTCAACTGAGTAAAGAAGATCCTCCCTTATCAATGTGGGCAGGCATCATTCAATCCATTGAGGGCCTGAATAATACAAAAAAGAAAAGGCAAATTCTTTTTCTCTCTTCTTGAGCTGGAATGCCCATCTTCTCCTGATCCTGGACTTTAGAGGTCCTGATCTTGGGCCTTCAGACAGGGAGTTACACCATAGGCCCCTGTGGTTTGCAGGCCTTTGGACTTAGACTGAATTATACCACTAGCTTTTCTGGTTCTCCAGCTTGCAGATGGCATATCCTGAGCCTCCATAATTTCATGAGCTAATTCCCATAATAAATCTCCTCTTCCATATCTTTATATATCCTATTGGTTCTGTTACTCTAGAGAGCCATGACTAATACAAGCCCCCTCTTTTAAATATTTCTGTGGTACAAATATAACATGAGATCTATCCTCTTAATATTGAAGTGCATAATACAGTGTTGTCAGCTATAGATACAATATTGTACAGCAGATCTCTAGAACTTACTCATTTTGCATAACTGAAACTTTGCCCATTAAATAACTTCCATTTCCCTTCCCCCAGACCCTGACAATCACAATTCTATTCTCTACTTCTACGACTTTAACTATTTTAAATACCTAATATTGTATAAGTGGAATCATGCAGTATTTGTCCTGTGACTGCCTTATTTCACTTTCAATAATGTCCTTCAGGTTCATCCATGTTGCTGCAAATGACAGGATTTCCTTCTTTTTAAGGCTGAATAATACTCCACCGTATGCAGAGTATATCACATCTTCTTTATTCATTCATCTGTCAATGAACACTTGGGTTGCTCTGATACCTTGGCTATTGTAAATAATGGTATGATGGCTATGGAAGTACAGATGTTTCCTTGAGACACTGATTCCAATTTTTTTTCATATATGTATCCAGAAGTGGGATGGCTGGATCATATGATAGCTTTATTTTTAATTTCTTGAGGAACCTCCACACCGTTTTTCATAGTGGTTGCACCGTATTACATTCCTACCAACGGTGTATAAGAGTTCCAGTTCCTTCACATCCCTGACACACATGTTTATCATTTTTTGTTTGTTTTTTATTAATAGCCATCCTAACTGGTGTGAAATGATATGTCATTATGTTTTGATTTGCATTTCCCTGATGATTTGTGACACTGCACACCTATTATTTAATGGTAGCCATTTGTGTGTCTTCGGAGGAATATCTTTTCAAATCTTTTGCCTATTTTTAAATTCAGGTTATTGTTATTATTTTTTATATTGAGTTGTAGTAATTCCTTATACATTTTTAATATTAACCCCCTAGCCCTAAAAAAGAATGAAATTCTGCTGTTTGCAACAGCCTGGATGGACCTAGAGGGATTATGCTTAGTGAAATAAGTCAGACAGAGAAAGACAAATACTGTATGTTATCACCTATGTGTGAAATCTAAAAAAATCAAACAATCATGAATATAACAAAACAGAAACAGACTCACAGATATAGAGAACAAACTAGTGGTTACCAGTGGGGAGAGTGAAGGTGGGAGGGGCAATATAAGGGTAGGGGATTAAGAGTTTGAAACTACTATGTATAAAATAAATAAGTTACAAGGATATATTGTACAGCACAGGGAATATAGCAAATATTTTATAACAACTTTAAATGGAGTGTAATGTATAAAAATATTGAATCACTATGTTGTACACTTGAAACTAATATAACACTGCAAATCAACTACACTCCAATTTAAAAAATTGAATAAATAAAAATAAGCATAGATTCAGATATGACCAGAAAGCTTTAGAAACAACATGTCACAGTAAGAAGGTCCCTTCCTATTGAGAAATGGATGATCATAAATAAGCCCCTGTGGGTCAGGATATATGGAAAGACATTTGGTTTCACCTGTAAGAGTCTGAGGATGACTCACTGTTTTCAATATTCTGGCTCACAAGGCACCAAAACCTCCTGACAATCAGGAAGCTGATGCCCTAGACCAGATATAAGCCCTAGCAACTGACCCTTCAGTAGAAACAGCAGATCGGATATGTAGAAAGAATGGCTACCACCGCACCCAGATGGGATGACATATTGCCAAGGATGCTAAATTGCCCTTTATATACAGTGAGTTGGTTAATGTAATTATAGCATGTCCTTTGTGTTCTAAACAATGCCCAAGGCAACTGCGAATTGAATCTGGGGCCATCCACCAGAACTCCCAACTTGTGAAGGATTGGCAAATTGATTATATTGGCCCATTCCCTCCAAATGAGGTTTTTAAGTATGTCTTGATTTTTGTGGACACCATGTCTGTCCTAACCCAAGCTTTCCCCTGTTGCCAAGCAAACTAGGCTACCCCCATTAGGGCATTACAGAAGCTAAGTACCATGAGTACATTCTCATGGAATAGACAGTGATTAGGGGTCACATTGTAAGCGTCATGGCATGCAAGCCTGGGCAAAAGGACATGACAGGAAATGGAGTTTCCATCTCTGCTATAACCCATAGGCAGCAGGGTTGATAGAAAGGAAGAATGGAATATTAAAGCAGCAGATTAAATTAGTAACAAGTAAAGCCACTTTGGCCTGCTGGACCAGCATAGGTACCAGGCTTTCGTACATCTGAATAACCAACCAGTAGGGCCTGTTACCTCATATACCAGACTGGGAACCCCTGCCAAGACACTCAACACTGTAAAGGTACAGAAATCATGGGAGACAGCCAGCGACCTGACTCACGTTATGGATCAACCTGTTATACTGCTGAGAACACCAAGCCCCGTTACACCTGGGAAAGGCGTTTTCTACTGTAATTTGCAGTGGGATGTCTCACAGGGATGGTGCGGCCAGAGAGCCGCCAAACGAGCCGCTTTCATGCAAGTGAAACCCCTGGCTGACCACTCAGGGCACATTCTGGAAGAGGAGTGAAAGAGGAGCGCATATAACAGCTAATTCCGAGGAATAAAGTGTTGGAGAACGTCATCCAGATGACGTGACCCTTGGCCGACCTGCGAGCTGGAGCTGGGAATTCGGTGTTCCTCACCCCCTCCCCTGTCCTGGGAATGTACCTTCTGCCCACCATTCCCACAGCTGGAGCCGTTTCAGTGAAATAGCCTTGAGAGAGTAACTGAGAGGGTGTACGTGACTGAACTCTCTTAAGGCCTCTCTATTAACTCCGAAGATTCTGCGCGCAGGTGAAGATACCTACTTGTCTCAAAGTCTCCCAACACAAGTCTCTTGGGTAAGTTCCCTTGCTTATTTAAAGGGCCACCTACCAATTCGGAGTGGGCTGCCTCTTTCCTCAGTCACTCCTGAAGCTCCATGTCCAGGCTCCAGTTCGTGAATTAACAGGGAAGACAGACTGGACCAGGCCCAGGAGCGGCTGAGAGGCCTTGGCTGTAGTGTGCACTCCTTGGGCTGGCCGGCTAGTCGCGGGCTTGTGCGCGGCAGTGGAGGCCAGTGACAGGGGTCTGCTGTGTGCAGATGCAGAGCTACAGGTGTAGCTGTGGGCACAGGCGACAGCGCTGGGTCTGGAGCCTGGGGTCCGAGCCTCGTCAGCGCCCGCGAGCGTCTCGTCAGGCTCTCTGCTGTGCCGCCAGCGCTCGGGCTAGCTGTGAGCATGCGCACAGCGGAAGAGGCGGGTGGCGGGAATCTCGCCACATCCGGGAACCTGAGCGGTCGTTGGAGGCTAAAGTGCCTCCTGAAGACGCAAGATGGCTGCAAGTGCGGGCTCCCAGCGCCAAACTGTCCATGGTGGCTCTGGCAGCCGGAGAGGAGGACAGAAGCGGGTAGAGACTCAGTCACTGTCATGTGTAAACGCCAGAAAACCTGTGGAGTCCTCAACGGCAGGAGTGGTCTGGGTCTATGATGGCTGCTCTAGCCGCTATTTTCCTCAGTGAGGAACTGCTAGTGTCCTCTGCAGAGCAGACCGCTGGGTCCACAGTGAGGTCCTCAGTAATGAAAGCTTCAGGGGTCCACTGGCATCTGCAGCAGCTGTTGAGGCCCTCGGAGGCAAAGGGTATTGGAGTCCGTGGCGGAGCAGGTGACCGGGAACTGTGGGCGCGCTGCTGGGGGCTGGTATCCGTAGCCTCTGCTTTCCTCCTTGTTTCGAGCTGTCTCTAGACAGCTCGGCTGTGCCAGTCGCTGGGTGGGATGAAACCGAAGGCCGTCCTCCTGCAGGGCCCTGGCAGGCTGGGAAGCTGGTTGCTCTTCCTGTTCTCCTTTTCCTGGTGAAGGGAATTCTCTGGGGTCTG
Source organism: Phocoena phocoena (assembly GCF_963924675.1). Lineage (NCBI taxonomy): Eukaryota > Metazoa > Chordata > Mammalia > Artiodactyla > Phocoenidae > Phocoena > Phocoena phocoena. Next base: position 37,805,596 of record NC_089238.1, on the reverse strand, counting down.
AGAGTTCTCTGTCAGCGCCAAGCAGTCCCAGCCTGGGGGATGGGGTGATGCAGGCAAACTGAAACTATTCTTCCTTTCCTATTTGTGAGGTTATTATCGGGCTTTTTTGCTCCACTGTGTTGCTGAAGCTTCTAAGTGGTCTCCTGAGCTCTCCCTGAGCTATGTAAATTTGTGGATAGCTGCTTAATTGTTGTTCTTTATGAAGGCTGCAGTCGGCTACTCCACCATCTTGGTGACCTCGCTCTTAGCACTCCCCCAAATTTTTTGAATGATCTTCGCTATATCTACAAAAATATACTGCTGTAATTTTGATTTGAATTAAATTAAATCTTTAAAAAAAAGTGCGAGGAATGACATCTTTACGAGGTTGAGTCTTCCAATTCATGAACACAATAGGTATCTGCATTTTTTTAAAGATCAAATTGGTTTTATTGAGCGGTTCATGAATTGGTTAAATAGAAAGATGCTCCCTATGCATCTCTGTTTTTAAGATCTTCGATTCTTTCATAAGTGCATTTACGGTTTTCAGAATACGGTTTCTATATATGTTTTACATATTTATACAAGAGTATTTCCTTTTGGGGTTATTTTAAATATTTACATATTGTTTTTGAATTTCATTTTATAATTGTGTATTACATTGCTAGACATAGGAATACAATAGATTTTTATGTGTTGACCTTGCATCCTACAGCCTTGATAAATTCATTTATTTAGTTGTGAGAGGTTTTATTCTGTTTTGTTTGTTTTTAGACTCTGGGATTTTCTCCTTAGATGATGAGGTCATCTGCAAGTAAGAACAGTTTTATTTCTTCATTTCAAATTTGTATGACGTTTATTTTATTATCTTGTTATATTTTCCTGGCTGCAGCCTCCTGTTGAATAGGAATGGTGTGTTTAATAGGATTGGTGTGAGTTGATACTCTTATTCGGTCTTTCACTATTAAGGGTGAGGTAGTTGTAGTTTTGTTTTGGTTTTGGTAGATGCTCTTTATCAGGTTGAGTGACTCCTATTTCTAATTTCTGAGAATTTTTATTAGCAGTGGATGTTGAATTTTGTCAGATACTTTCTGGAGCACGAACTTTTCTGATCATGTGGATTTTCTTTAGACTGTAACTATAGTGGGAGATGTTTGTTTTCAAATGTTAAACAAGCCTTGCATTCTCATGATAAATCATAGATGGTTTGGGTTTATTATTCTTTTATATTATGTTGGATCCTATTTGGTAATATTTTGTGGGGATTTTTGAGATTTTATGTATTTTGTGGAAAACCTGCTTTATATGAATAGAGTTTTAAAAACAAGAGTTCATACAAAGGCTCCAACAAGGTAAGTGGTTGGTGTTGGTTTCTAGTTTAATTTCACTGTGATCAAAGAACAAAATTTATATGATTTCTCTTATTTTTAATATGTTAAGGTTTGTTTTATGATCCAGGATATGATGTATCTGGTGTATGTTCCATGCAGGCTTAAATGCATATTCTGCTGTTGTTTAGTGGAGTGCTCTATAAATGTCGATTAGATCCAGTTGATTAATGGTGGTGTTCAGTTTTTTGATATCCTTGCTGATTTTGTATTAATTCATATTGATCCTGATTTTTACTCAGCAAAAGTGTTAAGTTTCTGATGTTTATTGTGGATTTATCTATTTCTCTTTTCATTTCTGTTGGTTTTGCAATGTGTATTCTGTAGCTGTGTAGTAAGGTGTATATATATATTTTCTTAGGGAATTGACCCTTTTATCATTTTGTAATGCCTCTCCTTATCCTTAGTAATTTTCTTTGACTGGAAATTTACTTGTCTGATGTTATTATTGCCACCCCAGCTTTCTTTTGATTAGCATTCATGGTTATGTCTTTTTGCTAGGCTTTTAATTTTAGTCTCCTTATATCATATTTGAAGTGAATTTCTTGTAGGCAACACATGTTTATAGATGTATTCCTCTAATCTCTGTCTTTTCATTGGCATATTTAGATACTTTACATTTAATGTAATTATTGGTATGTTTGTATTAAGTCTATAATTTTATTAATTGTTTTCTGTTTTATCCCTTGGTTTTTTATTTCTACTTTCCTATTTTTTGTGGCATATTTTAACATTTTTAGTACTTCTATTTGATTTATCTATTATATAGTTGATTATAATTTTATGGTATTTTTGTGGATTACTCTAGAAATCACAATATAGATTCTTAATATTTCACAGTGTAATAGTATCAACATTTTATCATATCAATTGGGATGTAGAAATGTTACCACCATATAGTCCCTTTAGCTTCTTTGCTTTATGTTACAGTTTCTTATCAATTGAAGCTACATATGTTGAAAACCCCATGACACAATATTATGAATTTTTGCTTTCAACGGTAAAACATTTTAAAGCTCTTAGAGAATAGTCTATTATATTTACCTAGGATATTGACCATTTCTGTTGTTTTTACTTTATTCCCAATATTCCAAGTTTTCTTGTGATATTTCTTTCTGTTGGAAGAATTTCCTTTAGTGATTATTTTAGAGCAAGTTGACTGGCAACAGATTCTACTAGTTTTTCTCTGCTCCTAAGAACTTTGCCTATTTTGAATTTACAGTCCTAGTCCTAACTTCATCTGCATGCTCAGTGAGGAGGTACCCCACATCCAAACATGATTTTATGTTATGCTGGAAGGCCTCATCCTTAATTCAGGGCAGCTTTTCCTTTTGTGGCTTTTGAGGTTTATGTTTCTGCTGAGTGTTAGAATTTCAAAGGTGAGAGACTATTTATTTACATTATGGCCAACTTGTCTAAGGGAAGTCTGATAGTTGTAATAAGTCTGTTGAGCCTTCAGAGATTTAAAAAGAAAAAAAAAAAGAGAGACTCTCATTCTGACAGGTTAGCAGTGGGAAACCTTGTCTTGATTTCTGAACTTATTTGTTCTTTGAGTTTTTATGTACCATATGGAAAACCTCCTTTATATGAAAGGAGTTTTAAGAGCAAGAGTTAGTACAAAAAATCCAAGTTAGGCATGTGAAATCAGGAAACATAAGTGGAGTGAAATGTGCTTAAGTTGTTGGTAAAACATTTGCTCCTGTTTAATAGCTTAATGAATGGATCTCCTCTCCTAATCCATCTGACCTCTGGTGTGGGTTCTGAGTGTGAATTCCCTGCAGGGAAACAATATATATTACCTACAATGCAGTAAATTGGGAGGGAAATTGGAATCTGATTTTTGTCTTTAACAGCCCTATTTCTTCGTTTTCTTGCACATTCAAGTTCCTGCGTCCCACCCTCTAAGGAGCAGGAAATTTTCCAGAGAGAGAGAAGTTAGAAAGAGAGGGGCCAATTTTCTGCTCATTTGTGTGTGAAGAATCTCTAAACAGAGATATCAATCTAGTGATAAGGTACTCAGAAAGAAGGGGGCCTATGTACTCAAGATCCTGATTTCAGTGCTTTCAGATAAATATCCAAAAGTGGGATTTCTGGATCATATGGTTGTTTTTAGTCTTTTGAGGACCCTCCATACTGTTTTCCATAGTGGCTGCATCATTTTACATTCCTGCCGACAGTGTACAGTGTTTCAATTTCTTCACATCCTCACCAGCCCTATTGTCTTTATTTTTTTTTAATATATAATAGCCATCCTAACAGTTGTGAGGTGATATCTCATTGTGGTTTTGATTTGCATTTCCCTGATGATTAGTGATGTTGAGCCTTTTTCCTATACCTGTTGATCATTTATATATTGTCGTTGGATTCCCATGTTCTTTAAAGCATTATTCACAATAGCCAAGAAGTAGAAACAATGTACGTATCCATCTACACATGCCTGGGAAAATGTGGTATATACATACAATGGGATATTATTCAGCCTTAAAACAGAAGGAACTACTACAATGTGCAGCAACATGGATGAATCTTGAGGACATTATGTTAAGTGAAATAAGATGATCACAGAAGGACAAGTACTGTATGATTCCACTTATATGATGATCTGAAATAATCAAATTCATAAAGCAAGGAGTAGAATGGTAATTTCCAGGGGCTATGGGGAAGGGAGACATGGAGAGCTGTTCAGTTTTAGTTATGCAAGATGAATAACAATACTGTAATTTACGCTTAAAACTTTGTTAAGAGGGTAGATCTCATGTTAAATGTTCTTACTACAATAAAAAAAAAAGGAGACCTAACAGAGAAAAGACAGCTCCATGCATGTCAGGGTGCACTATTTGAGCATCTTGCAAGTAGGAGTACCTGGAGTATTTTGGGTGTGTGATAGAATAAGAGAGAAGAGGAAATGCAGTTTCACCAAATAAACCTGTGAAATGTAAAGTAAATAAACTTTGATGTACTTTGAGGTAATTAATGACATTTGAATCGAAAAACTTCTGATTGCGATTGACCCTTGAACAACTCATGGGTTAGGGACACCAACCCCTGTGCAGTTGAAAACCCTTATTTCACTTTTCAGTTGGCCTGCCATGTTCCATATTTGTGGTTCTACATCTGTGGATCCAACCAACCTCAGATCATATAGTACTGTACTATGTATTTATTGAAAAAATTCCACGTATTAGTGCAGTTCAAACCTGTATTGTTCAAGGGTCAACTGTATTTTATTATTTTTACCACAGTTGCATTAAACTGCTGTAGACTAGGACATGTAAATCTATCTGTATGGATTATATCCATTTGGTATCATACCCAAATACCTCCCCTCTGCTCCAGGAATAGACAAATTGATCTCACTCTCATTTCTGTAATTCTACCAATGTAGTTCCTACTAATTCTTTAGGACTTATATTATTATCACTTCCAAGAAAGCATTTTCTCCCACCACCCCCTCAGGAATAATGTTAACTATTCTGTCTATTGGCATCCATTATTTACTTCTTAATCTTTATCAGATCATTTGTTGTACAATTCCATAATCAATGATTTCTTCTGTTTTGTTCTCTTTCTTGATCCTCAGAGTTTGCACAGGGCCTGGATGGATGAGAGTTACCCCCTCCCCGTGAAATATATTTTAAATGAATAGAGAAATAAATAAACTTACCTAGCTAACTTAAGACAAGTGGTATGGAAGACTACTTATAGTTTAGTGTTCATTTTTAGGGAGAAAAGTCTAATCTGGAGGAAATGATACCACTTTGAGAGTTAAAGCAGAAATGATAATGGTACAAATGAGAGAGTTTTCTGTTCCAATTTCCCACTTACAGTTCCACCCAAACTGAAAAAAGTTCCAAGAGATGTTTGAGAACTGGTCCAGTGGGATAAAGTTTAGAAACAAGTTCTGTATATGAGACGTCCTCAAGTATCTAAGGGGACATAAGTGGTAGAGTATCTGATAGGGGTCTGGCCCCTTGATAAGATATTCAAAGCAGAACTGGCCATATTTTTTCATACAGTTTGGATGTGGCTTATATCCATCAAGATCTTTCCTTACATATCCTCATTCTTTCTCATGCTATGGATATGTATTTTGCCCTTTGCACATTTTCCTTTCTAATCATTTGTCATAGGCATCGTTTTTCCTCTTCCTAATGATATGTCCATTGTTAAATATTATATTTTATGTTTTATATTTTTGATTTTTACCTCATGTTTTACCTCAATTATTTCTCATATGCAGCACAAAAGTAACATTTACTATAATACAACTTCACTGTTGGTTATATAATTCCCTACCCCATTACAATTGCCAATGCACTTAAATAAATTCTATGAAAACTTCCTTTTTTTTCATTGAATATTATTTTTATGGGTTTTTTTTAGCATCTTTATTAGAGTATAATTGCTTTACAATGTAGTGTTAGTTTCTGTTGTATAACAAAGTGAATCAGCTATATGTATACATATATCCCCATATCCCCTCCCTCTTGCATCTCCCTCCCACCCTCCCTATCCCACCCCTCTAGGTGGTCACAAAGCACCAAGCTGCTTTTTTTTATTTTTTAAATATTTATTTATTTATTTTATTTATTTATTTTTGGCTGCGTTGGGTCTTCATTGCCGCGTGAGCTTCCTCTAGTTGTGGTGAGTGGGGGCTCCTCTTCGTTGCGGTGCGCGGGCTTGTCATTTCAGTGGCTTCTCTTACTGCGGAGCACAGGCTCTAGGTGTGTGGGCTTCAGTAGCTGTGGCATGCGGGCTCAGTAGTTGTGGCATGTGGGCTCAGTAGTTGTGGCTCACGGGCTCTAGAGCACAGGCTCAGTAGTTGTGGCTCACAGGCTTAGTTGCTCCGTGGCATGTGGGATCTTCCCAGACCAGGGTTTGAACCCGCATCCCCTGCATTGGCAGGCGGATTCTTAACCACTGTGCCACCAGGGAAGCGCCAAGCTGCTTTTTGACAGTATCAAATTTGACAAAAAATATTTTAAATTTCCTGATTTCAGATAAAATCATATTTTAAATGGTGAAGTATGAAAATAATAAGACCCTGTTTACTTAATAGTTTAAATACAATAGACTGTTTTCTCCTAAATAGGAGAAAAAGGAAGTATACATTCTTATTTTTTCCCACTGGCTGTATTTAGTTGATTTCATGAACTTAATATTTTTTGTCGTTGGTGTTCACTATAATTAGCTGAACAAGATACTTGAAATAATGCATTTTAATAAAAACAATTATATAAAAGTGCTTTTAAAAATCAATTGACAGCCTTATATATCACTTCTCAAACTGTGCTATTGGATATGTTATTAAAAACACCCTATGATTTTAAAATAGAAGTTTGGAAAATGCTGGATTACACAAAGTCAAATGGGTGTTGAATAGTGATATGTTTCAGAAAATATTAGTGTACAAGAATCCTAAATAAAGATATACTTGGTACCACTTTTGAAACTATTTTTACCATGTGCACGCTCTCTCTATTTTGTTTTTAATTTCTAGCATTATATATGTGTGTGTAACAGGTAGAAATTATTAGTTTTTTTTCAAGTTAATTGAAAAGTAAGATCTAATACAAAAGTTGTATGTTTGCATTAAGGGAAGACAAACTAACATCTTGGCATTCTGTAGGAATGAAGATTTCTCTGTGGTTTGAACGTAGAAAAATGACATAATCTTTGACTCATTACATGGTATGCATAGTGGAGTCATGCAGAATTCAAAGGAAACGAAATCTAAAACACTAGCTCACCTACTACACGTGACCTCATATTTCACATTAAATTAATTACTTTTCTATTATAATTCTGTTTGTTTTAAGCTATGATTCTGGCAGTTTAAAAGTTTTAAAGTGAGTATAAGGATATTATACCTACACTAATGTTTACATATATTTACATAAGTTTAGACTGTTTTAAATCAACTCATAGGATGTAGGATTTTTTCCTCTGTAAGTAATAGTTTTATTATTCAAGGTTTAGAAACTTTGTCACATGATGGACATCATCTAAAGGTGCATTTGATCAGTAATGTTTAAATTTCATAACTATTGACTTAGAGCTAATAAATCACTTGTCTTATGGAAGCTCATGTCAGGAATAAAAATTAGTTAATAATTATAATCCCCAAATAAAGTATCTCCTCAAAAACTTGAACTCATCAAAAGAAAAACTTCATCTGCAAAATATCATAAAGTTTAGTAAGAACAGAAGTGTGATGTTACCACAAAAAGAGTAGAGATTTTAGTAGTTTCTGGTTGAATGTTACTGATGATTTAACCCATTCCTCTGTGAATTTCCAAATTATAATATCATATACTTAATATATTATTTTAAAATATTGTTACGGATGTTATGGACATATATTTTCAGAGACAAATAACCTGCATGAGAGTGGAAATACATACACTTTGAGAACAAATGGAGTAGAAATACCTGCTCTGCCACTTATTAGTTTTGTGATACTGGGTAGTCAAACACTAAAAATATGAATTTAAAAAAAGTCTTCAAAAGACCTCTGAGAATGCATAAATCTCATTTACTGAATTACTGAATGTTATTTTTTTCCTCTCACTAAATACTCCCTATACAAACTTAATGGTTAATATAATAAAATAGGCCATTTTGTATAATTATTCTATGGACTTCAGTTTCAAATGTTCTTCATCTGAGAAGATTTAATAATATGCCTCAGGGAAGAAACGTACAAGTGCTAAGTCTTACTTAAGGTATCTTAAGAGGAAAATGTTTTTTTATGAGTATCTCCAAGTACTTTTATGGCATAAATGTAGTTTTCCTGTCTAAATATCTTTTTGATGAATTTGATATTCAAATAAATATTAACATAATCCACATACAATACCCATTTGAAAGGTTATGGGTGAAAATTCAAGAGAAAACTTTTTTTAAGAATAATGATCAAGTGAGTTAGTTCATTGCTATAGAATATATTTTTCTTCTCATTTGAATCATAGTTTTTTTCAAAACTAAGAACAATTCTCACTTATGTTTTCTAAAGATTTCTTATTCTGTGGAACATAATGTCTGTAAAAGTTTCAAAGTAGGGATAAAAGTAGTGAGAATTAGCAGCTACATAACCTCATGCATTCTATGTATCTATACCTTTATCTGTTTTGGTTAGAATTAATTCATGCATTCATCCACTTTTCTCCCCAGTATTTTAGAGATGAAAGAACATTCTTTATAGACTCCTGTATGTACTCACTTCTTTGACAAGTTTGCTTGGCTATTTAAACAAATCAACATATCTTCAGTTGTTTATGATATCATTATCATCCCTGATGTCTTTCTTTTAAGTGAGGGAGGAACAAACAGCATTAAGATGTGCTCTTGGCTGTGTCATTTTATGCATAATATTATTCGTCGTTAGGAGAACCCCAGGAGAAAGGTATCACCATGCTCATTTTACAGTTGAGATAACTGAAACTTAGAAAGGTTAAGGGGGAAATCACGAGTTATGCAATAATTAGGTGGGTGGCTCTAGATCTATTTGCTCCCCACAGCCTTGGTCCTTTTAAAAGTCAGGAAGCCGTCTAGTATGACCTTATCACATATGTCATTGCTCAGTTTCTTCTGTTTTGAAAATTCAAATTTAAAGCCTCTTTAACCCATTTTACTGAGTGAGATTCATCTTACTTTGTTAAAAAAATCTCTTTTAATTGATGTTAATTATAATCCTCCTTTTTTCTTCCTTTGATTTAGTTTAAAACCTTCCAGTTTCAGGCAAACCTCATGAAACACATGACCGTGTACTTGCTGGTTGATTCCTGTCTGTGGATGATATTCTCAATGATTCAAAAATTTGACCTAAATAAATGTACTCTGTTCAAACCTGCTCCCATAAGGACACTGGTTTCTTTCTGGAGAAAACTCTGGTTTCTGACCTCCTGAGGAGACTTTGACAGAAGTTGGGCTGCACAGGAAGGTAACCTGTAGTGGCACATCTGGAGGCAGAGAGAAAACAGAGACAAAAGCCAGGGGGAATGTAGGTGATGGTTGTAGCAAGGAGAATTTACAGGCCCACACCTAGAAACGTGCAAACTTGCGAGATTTGCCATTCTATTCAGCAAACATGCCTTGAACTTTCAACACATGCCAAGCAATATGTAAGAGAAAGGAAGATTAAAAATCAGGGAATGAAACTAACGTTTCTTAAGATGCGACAAACATTGTGGTAGATAGAACCTAGTTTTACATTCTACTGATGTATTTTTTCTAATGAATACCTATTGTGTTGGTTATTTTTTTTTGGATGGTTAATCTTATATGTCAACTTGGCTAGGTCATGGAGTGCCCAGACATTTGATCAAATATTATTCTCTGTTATCATGAGGGTATTTTTGTATGAGATTAACATTTTAATCAGTAGACTGAGTAAAGCAGATTGTTCTCTCTAATGTGGGTGAGCCTCATCCAATCAGTTGAAGGCCTGAATTGAACAAAAAGTTTCACCTTCCCCTCCTGCCTTACTGTCTTCAAGTTGGGACATTGTTTTGTTCCTGCTTTCAAGTCAAATTGGAAACATCAGCTCTTCCTGGGTCTGGAGCCTGCTGGTCTTTGAAGTGGCACTTAGACCATCAACTCTCCTGGGTCTCCAGCTTGCTGACTGCAGATCTTGGGACTTGTCAGATTTCATAACCACATGGACCCATTTCAATAAAGGAAGAGAGAGAGAGAGAAGGAAAGAAGGAAGGGAGGAAGAAAGAAAGAAACTCCATTGGTTCTGGTTTTCTGGATAATACTGAGCAATATACCTATGTTGGTGTGCTATGGACAGGAGATTTCAAGGAGTATGAGATAATCCATTTTCAAATTTATTCTTCCCTGATTTTCACCATCAACATGGCCCCTGCAGTTTCTAACTGAGATACAGAGACCTCAGAACAGGCATCTTTCTCAAGAAATCTGAGACCACATAGATTTTTAGCTCTTACCAATTCTCTCCCTGCTCCCAATCAGTCAGAAATCTATTTCTGGGAGATTGAGCCATGGCTATTGATCAGTTTTCCAAACTGCAGTCGTTTCTTGCTATGTCCATGGTTTTGTCACAACTGTCATCTGCAATATTGACTTGATATTTAAATATACTCACCATTTATACTTAAGTGCATGTGCTAAAGAGGTTTGAATATACTGGTATTTTACATGGAAAACTAGTATCACTTGCTTTAAAGAGAAGGTAAAAATAAACCTAAGAAAACAAGAGAATACTCTTATATTCTAATACGACCTTATTGCTCACAAGACTGAATTTGAGCCAGCTTTCTCTTTGTTTCAAGTGGAAATTAGCAAGCATTAGAAAACTGAAACTTTCTCTTTGATGCAATCAGCATGGATTAAAGATAGTTCAAAAAGGAATTACTTCTGGGCTTCCCTGGTGGCGCAGTGGTTGCGAGTCCGCCTGCCGATGCAGGGTACACGGGTTCGTGCCCCGGTCTGGGAAGATCCCACATGCCGCGGAGTGGCTGGGCCCGTGAGCCATGGCCTCTGAGCCTGCGCTTCCGGAGCCTGTGTTCCGCAACGGGAGAGGCCATAGCAGTGAGAGGCCCGCGTACCGCAAAAAAAAAAAAAAAAAAAGGAATTACTTCTTACTGCTTGAATCAGTGTTTAAAAGGTATACTCTTGGGAGTTCCCTGGTGGCCTAGTGCTTAGAATTCGGGGCTTTCACTGCCACGGCCCAGGTTCAATCCCTGGCTGGGGAACTGAGATCCCGCAAGCCACATGGTACAGCCAAAATAAAGGTATACTTTTTACTACTCTAATTACCTCTAGTAATACTATGATATGTACGCTGCATTTTGAGGAATGTTATTATTGAACATTTCCATCTTTAGTGGTAAATTATACCTTCTGACCATGCTATTCCTGGCCTCATGCTTCCCTTCCTCATGCTAAATTTTCTGCAGAGAGGTACTTCCTTGGGAAAACCTTGTTCTGTTGTAAATAACTGTCTTCCTCAGCTCCATAAAGGTAACTAAATTATTGATATATTAGAATCACCTGGACAACTTTTGCAATGTCACTACTTGAAATTCCTCCCCAGTGGAATGAAGCCATCTCCATAGTTAGAAACTAGAAACCTGTCTTTTTAAAAGCAGCCTTCATCCTCATCAAGTCATGAACCAATCTGGACTGAGGCAAGCAACCTAAATCCAATAACCTAAGATCTGTTGCTCCCAGGGTCCATCAGTGATCAAAAGATGTTGACCAAATGGAACCAATATTGAGGAGAGAAGTTCAATGAGATCATGAGAATGTGCCATTAAGGAACCACAAAAAGTTTTAAAAGCAGAATGGAAGTCTTGGCAGCTGCAATCAAGAATTTAAAGCGAGGTCAGCCTTCCACTTTGTACTTTCAGAGTGAGACGCGATTCTCAGGCAAAGATGGAGGAACATTTCAATACACTATAAAAAAGTATGGAGGAACATTTCAATAAAATATGTAAGCAAATAAAATTTTTTACTCATTAGAGTGGCTCAATAATGTATTATCTCATTTTACCACTTATCAGTTTTCACTATTTCCCAAGGTAGGGATTTGGGATATAAAGTTTCCCTTGAGAAACTTTTAGTCAAGTAGGAATGACCTAATAGTGAACACTCATAGGGATACAACAGTGGCTGAATGACCCCATGATCTGGGGTGACTGAGCCTGCTGTATGGGTGAAATGTAGGACCTGATGACATCTGGGGCTTCTTTTTCTCTAAAATCCCAAGTACTATTACTGACTTGTTGCAGAGGTATGCTATATAAATAGGGGGTGAAGTATATTATACTCACAAATCTATACATGTATGTATCCATTTGAAAGACATCACATGCATTCTTCAGATAGCTTTCTTCAAGGCCCGTTTATTCCTCCTTTTCTAACAAAGAGAAGAATGCATTTGGACGTGGAAAAGGCAATGCATTTTTCTCCCCCATTCAGTTTTGGTTCCTATTATAACTCTTGGTTACTTTATTTCTAGGAAAAGGAAGTAAGTTAGCTTTGCTTTGGCTCTGGTAATTCTTATTATTTGCTGTGAATGGAGTAATTTCCAGTTAGTGTGTTAGGGATCGATTGCAATTTCAGGGTCCTGTCTCTACCATTCATGTTACCTTAGGTTGAGCATAAGACAGAATTGTGAAGAAGGTAAAAGTAGTTTTGGTGCCCTCTCCCCTTTTCTTCCTTGGTCTCTATAGCCCTATTTCCTGCAGTCAGACACTTCCTCTCTGCTCCCTGGCACGTTTCCAAAGGACTGAGTTTCAATTGTGAAACCTTAATTGTCCCTTTTTTAATGCATATTTATGGATTGTGTATGACCAGCTATACGCTAACCACAGAACACAGAGAAATGTAGCCTTTGCTCTCTAAAAGTTATTGTTACACAGTAATACACTGGGGAAAAAACAATTGCAAAAAGTTAGGGGGGAAACTACCCTAGGATGCCCAAAGAGGGAGATGATCTCTAACTGATGGGGACATTTGATTTGGGTTTTGAAGTATTACTTTGCAAAAGTGATCTCAGATGGAGAGAAAAGGCAAAGCAAAGATATGAACTGAACCGAGGGTGATGTATACAAAGGTTGTGGTTAATGGACCACCTGGTCTGGAATAAATGATGGAGAAAAAGGAACTTGTATTATAGATATGGATGGATACAGAGAAATCACTAAATGCTTCCAAGGTGATCTTTTCCCTTAATATGAAACAGTTAAATAAAAGTAAACCTTTTAAATAATGATATGGGCATGCTAAGACATGTATAGGTAAATAGAGCATTTTTTTTATGTGTTAAATACTGAATATCAATTGTCTGACTATAGAAACAACATAAAATTGTTAACATGTTCTTTTTCTTTCTGTATGTTTATAGTTTCCTGGCTAGAGGTGGCTTCTTTTTTAAAGTGAGAATTCAGTTTGGCATGTTTGTAAGAAAGTAATGAAGATAAGACGAGTGACAATTAGAAACAAAATAAGGAAGGCCCTGAATTCTAAATGGGAACAGAGGACTGTTGGGTAGTCCATGAGGGGTTGGCTGCATCCTGCTGTCTTTATTTATTTTATTCAGTTATTTAAAAACCTTTATTATATTTTTATCATAAAGAAAAAATATGGCAACTATAGAAAACTTGGAATCATAGAAAAATATATAAGACAACATGAAAGTCACCCAAAATCCACTACTCAGAGGTAGTAATTATATAATGCATGTTTCCTTCCAGCTAAACATGAATATATAATATATAACCCTCCTCACACACACACACACAATTTTGACATTGATAGAACTAGAATTATACTGCATGTATTTTTTTTTAACATTTTTATTGGAGTATAATTGCTTTACAATGGTGTGTTAGTTTCTGCTTTATAACAAAGTGAATCAGTTATACATATATCCCCATATCTCTTCCCTCTTGCGTCTCCCTCCCTACCACCCTCCCTATCCCACCCTTCTAGCTGATCACAAAGCACTGAGCTGATCTGCCTGTGATATGCGGCTGTTTCCTACTAGCTATCTATTTTACGTTTGGTAGTGTATATATGTCCATATATACACTGCCACTCTCTCACTTTGTCCCAGCTTACCCTTCCCCCTCCCCGTTTCCTCAAGTCCATTCTGTAGTAGGTCTGCATCTATATTCCTGTCTTGCCCCTAGGTTATTCATAACCTTTTATTTTTTTTTATATTCCATATATATGTGTTAGCATACGGTATTTGTTTTTCTCTTTCTGACTTACTTCACTCTGTATGACAGACTCTAGGCCCATACAACTCATTACAAATAACTCAATTTCGTTTCTTCTTATGGCTGAGTAATATTCCATTGTATATATGTGCCACATCTTCTTTATTCATTCATATGTTGATGGACACTTAGGTTGCTTCCAAGTCCTTGCTATTGTAAATACAGCTTCAGTGAATATTGGGGTACATGACTCTTTTTGAATTATGGTTTTCTCAGGGTATATGCCCAGTAGTGGGATTGCTGGGTCGTATGGTAGTTCCATTTTTAGTTTTTTAAGGAACCTCCATACTGTTCTCCATAGTGGCTGTATCAATTTACATTCCCACCAACAGTGCAAGAGGGTTCCCGTTTCTCCACACCTGCTCCAGCATTTATTGTTTGTAGGTTTTTTGTTGATGGCCATTCTGACTGGTGTGAGATGATATCGTGTTGTAGTTTTGATTTGCATTTCTCTAATGCCTAGTGATGTTGTGCATTCTTTCATGTGTTTGTTGGCAATCTGTATATCTTCTTTGGAGAAATGACTGTTTAGGTCTTCGGCCCATTTTTGGATTGGGTTGTTTGTTTTTTTGATGTTGAGCTGCATGAGCTGCTTGTAGATTTTGGAGATTAATCCTTTGTCAGTTGCTTCATTTGAAATATTTTCTCCCATTCTGAGGGTTATCTTTTCGTCTTGTTTATGGTTTCCTTGGCTGTGCAAAAGCTTTTAAGTTTCATTAGGTTCCATTTATTTTTACTTCCATTTCTCTAGGAGGTGGGTCAAACAGGATCTTGCTGTGATTTATGTCATAGAGTGTTCTGCCTATGTTTTCCTCTAAGAGTTTTATAGTGTCAGCCTTACATTTAGGGCTTCAATCCATTTTGAGCTTATTTTTGTGTATGGTATTAGGGAGTGTTCTGATTTCATTCTTTTACATGTAGCTGTCCAGTTTTCCCAGCACCACTTCCTGAGGAGGCTGTCTTTTCTCCATTGTATGTTCTTGCCTCCATTATCACAGACAAGGTACCCATATATGTGTGGGTTTATCTCTGGGCTTTCTATCCTGTTCCATTGATCTATATTTCTGTTTTTGTGCCAGTTCCATACTGTCTTGATTACTGTAGCTTTGTAGTATAGTCTGAAGTCAGGGAGCCTGATTCCTCCAGCTCCATTTTTCTTTCTCAACATTGTTTTGCCTATTTGGGGTCTTTTGTGTTTTCATACAAATTGTGAAAATTTTTGTTCTAGGTCTATAAAAAATGCCAGTGGTAGTTTGATAGGGATTGCTTTGAATCTGTAGATTGCTTTGAGCAGCAGAGTCATTTTCACAATGTTGATTCTTCCAATCCAAGCACATGGTATATCTCTCCATCTATTTGTGTCATCTTTACTTTCTTTCATCAGTGTCTTATAGTTTTTTGCATACAGGTCTTTTGTCTCCTTAGGTAGGTTTATTCCTAGGTATTTTATTCTTTTTGTTGCAGTGGTAAATGGGAGTGTTTCCTTAATTTCTCTTTCTGATTTTTCATCATTAGTGTATAGGAATGCAAGAGATTTCTGTGCATTAATTTTGTATCCTGCTACTTTACCAGATTCATTGATTAGCTCTAGTAGTTTTCTGGTAGCATCTTTAGGATTCCCTATGTATAGTATCATGTCATCTGCAAACAGTGACAGCTTTACTTCTTCTTTTCCAATTTGGATTCCTTTTATTTCTTTTTCTTCTCCGACTGCTGTGGCTAAAACTTCCAAAACTATGTTGAATAATAGTGGTGAGTGTGAGAAACCTTCTCTTGTTCCTGAGCTTAGTGGAAATGGTTTCAGTTTTTCACCATTGAGGATGATGTTGGCTGGGCTTTGTCATATATGGCCTTTATTATGTTCAGGTAACTTCCCTCTATGCCTACTTTCTGGAGGGTTTTTATCATAAATGGGTGTTGAATTTTGTCGAAAGCTTTCCCTGCATCTATTGAGATGATCATATGGTTTTTCTCCTTTAATTTGTTAATATGGTGTATCACATTGACTGATTTGCATATATTGAGGAATCCTTGCATTCCTGGGATAAACCCTACTTGATCATGGTGTATGATCTGTTTAATGGGCTGTTAGATTCTGTTTGCTAGTGTTTTGTTGAGGATTTTTAGGTCTATGTTCATCAGTGATATTGGCCAGTAGTTTTCTTTTTTTGTGACATCTTTGTCTGGTTTGGGTATCAGGGTCATGGTGACCTCGTAGAATGAGTTTGGGAGTGTTCCTCCCTCTGCTGTATTTTGGAAGTATTAGAAGGATAGGTGTTAATTCTTCTCTAAATGTTTGATAGAATTTGCCTGTGAAGCCATCTGGTCCTCGGGTTTTGTTTGTTGGAAGATTTTTAATCACAGTTTCAATTTCAGTGCTTGTGATTGGTCTGTTTTTATTTTCTATTTCTTCCTGGTTCTGTCCTGGAAGGTTGTGCATTTCTATCAATTTGTCCATTTCTTCCAGGTTGTCCATTTTGTTGGCATATAGTTGCTTGTCGTAATCTCTCATGATCCTTTGTATTTCTGCAGTGTCAGTTGTTACTTCCCATTTTTCATTTCTAATTCAGTTGATTTGAGTCTTCTCCCTTTTTTTCATGATGAGTCTGGTTAATGGTTTATCGATTTTGTTTATATTCTCAAAGAACCAGCTTTTAGTTTTATTGAGCTTTGCTATCGTTTCCTTCATTTCTTTTTCATTTATTTCTGATCTGATCTTTATGATTTCTTTCCTTCTGCTAACTTTGGAGGTTTTTTGTACTTCTTTCTCTAATTGCTTTATGTGTAAGGTTAGGTTGTTTATTTGAGATGTTTCTTGTTTCTTAAGGTAGGATTGTATTGCTATAAACTTCCCTCACGGAACTGCTTTTGCTGCATCCCATAGGTTTTGGGTCATTGTTTTTTCATTGTCATTTGTTTCTTGGTGTTTTTTAATTTCCTTTTTGATGTCTTCAGTGATCTCTTGGTTATTAAATAGTATATTATTTAGCCTCGTTGTGTTTGTATTTTTTACAGATTTTTTCCTGTAATTGATATCTAGTCTCATAGCGTTGTGGTCAGGAAAGATACTTGATACAGTTTCAATTTTCTTAAATTTATCAGGGCTTGATTTGTCAGCCAGGATATGATCTATCCTGGAGAATGTTCCATAAGCACTTGAGAAGAAAGTGTATTCTGTTGTTTTTGGATGGAATGTCCTATAAATATCAATTAAGTCCATCTTGTTTAATGTATCATTTAAAACTTGTTTTTCCGTATTTATTTTCATTTTGGATGATCTGTCCATTGGTGAAAGTGGGGTGTTAAGGTCCCCTACTATGATTGTGTTACTGTTGATTTCCCCTTTTAGGTCTGTTAGCATTTGCTTTATGTATTGAGGTGCTCCTATGTTGGGTGCATATATATTTTCAATTCTTATATCTTTTCCTTGGATTGATCCCTTGATCATTATGTAGTGTCCTTCTTTGTCTCTTGCAGTAGTCTTTGTTTTAAAGTGTATTTTGTGTGATATGAGAATTGCTGCTCCAGCTTTCTTTTGATTTCCATTTGCATGGAATATCTTTTTCTGTCCCCTCACTTTCAGTGTGTATGTGTCTCTAGGTCTGAAATGGGTCTCTTGTAGACAGCATATATATGGGTCTTGTTTTTGTGTCCATTCAGCCAGTCTGTGTCTTTTGGTTGGAGCATTTAATCCTTTTACATTTAAGGTAATTATGATTTTAGGCAGCCTCTTTTTTATCACCAATGATAACAAGTGCTGAAAACTATACTTAAAAAAAAAAAAAAAAAAAGAGGACAGACAGAACCTGAGGACGAATGGTAAAAGGAAAGCTATACAGACAAAATCACACACAGAAGTATACGCATACACACTCACAAAAAGAGAAAATGGGAAAAAACAAAATATATATATCGTTGCTCCCAAAGTCCACCTCCTCAGTTTGGGATTATTCGTTGTCTATTCAGGTATTCCATGGATGAAGGGTATATCAGGTTGACTGTGGAGATTTTATCTGCTGCTCTTCAGGCTGCTGGGAGAGATTTCCCTTTCTCTTCTTTGTTTGCACAGCTCCTGGGATTCAGGTTTGGATTTGGCCATGCCTCTGTGTGTAGGTAGCCTGAGGGCATATGTTCTTATCTCAGACAGGAAGGGGTTAAAGGAGCCGCTGCTTCTGGGCCTCTGGCTCACTCAGGGCGGTGGGGAGGGAGGGGTACAGAGTGAGGGGGTGGGGGTGGGGGGGGTGGGGGGAGCCTGTGGTGGCCTGAGGCGTGCCATTTGTTCTCCTGGGGAAGTTGTCCCTGGATCACCGGACCCTGGCAGTAGGGAACTGCATGTGTTTTTGTGTACTTTTTTTAAACTGACTCGTATCTTATTCTATTAACCAGCCTATAAAAACAGAACTTCCTGAACAATGTTAAATTATAAGGCTGATAGCATTTATTCTCTGGTGTTTGGATGATATACCTTTCCATTGTTCTATAATATGTTTCTATAGAGATATAAAGACAGGAAGATAGATAGATGGATTTAATTTACTTTCATTTCACTTTGGTCTCCTGAATAAATAGTTGGAATTTGCCAGCCATCCCATTATATGGAATGCCCATGGAGTTCCACATTTGGAAGTTTGTTGTTTTCAATAGCCACGAGCCCACTTTTCAGTACAGTCCCTCTTTAAATATACTGGAGATCTGTTAGACTGAAGAGAGATAGCCTTATCTCAAATGTCAGGTTTTCAGACAAGCTGGCGTGTGGAATAAGTGACAACAGTGATCTCCTGCGTGCATGCCTACCATGAGCCTCCTTGCCACCCCGCTATGGACAGCCTGCCCATGTAGCTGCTACTTACTAGCCAGCTGTTTTCTGGATGTTCTAGTCTAGGAGCAGAAGTAGCAATTGCGATTGTTATGTGGATGAAGAAGGAAGAACCCTCAGGCTGTCTCAGTTAAAATTCCCATGCACTGATAGAAGATGATTGCAGAGGTGAGAAATACATCATTTCTGAACAAGATAAGAAACAGCAGTAGTAAGATAAAGGGATTCAGGCACATACCTGACTGATGGATTTCTATGATTTGTTGCGTAGCAAATGTGAGTTGCCAATTTCTCAGTCTCCTTCCAATTCTTGTCAGTTTCAGTCCTGAAATTTTCTGGCAATTAAGTAAACCTAGTGTTCAATATAGTTTTGAATTTTTTTTCTGCAAATTTGGATTAGTATCTATGATATATAACCAAGACCCTCTTTAATGGAGCCAGTTTTTACATGTGGATATGTTAGGGATTCTTTCTGGTCTGAATCTTTCTATTTTTCTACTGCCCCCTCAACCCTGCCATGAAACATGTCCCGTATTTCAGGGGCCCGGCTGAAGGCCGTTTTCTTTGTATCTGGGTTTTCTCTCTGTTTAAATCACTTTGACAAAGATGTTTTATGGGAGAATCCCTTTGGATTCATGACCTTACCTTCATCCATGCATGCTGTGAGGCCTTTTAGACCTAGGTTGTATCTGTATCTCCTCAGTTTCCAGAACCCTATATCAGAGTTCTTTGGTTGCCTGGGAGAGGAAAGTTGGGGATTTCTATGGATTTCTAATTATTTCAGTGGGAAACTGAGAGAGGCTGAGCCAGCAGCTCTTAGTTGCTCAGATGTCATTTAAACCTGGAAATAATTCCAATGAAGTTTTCTGAGGAGAGAAATGAATGATTGATACTATACTTAAAGGTAATACAAGTTTGGCTGCAATGTATAGAAAGCTTTAAAGGGGAACTGAATTTGAGAAAATCAGTAAAAACAAAACAAAACAGTGTAAAACTTTAAGCCAGAGGTAGTGAAGGCCTGAAATAGGGTAGTGTTTGTTACAATAGAAGCACTGGTATTACTTGGCTCTGGACTCAAAGCCAGACAAATAAAAAATTTAGAAAAAAATCTGTGTTCTTTAGATGACTTGAAAAGGACAGTGGTGGGCAGCCTAGTTAAATATGCTGAGCTGCAATTTGTGGTTTTCTGTTTCTTTTTTTTTTGAAAAGAAATGAAGATTGAAAAGAATATTACCTACATAAAGAAAATTGTGATTATTAAATAATCTATTGGAAAGAATCTGGCACACAGTAGGTATGAGATAAATATTAGTCCTTTTTCTTGTCATTTTTAGAATTATTTATTTATACTCAACTGGTTCTGTTTAGCTATTTGTATGTTTATCTACCCACTGAGTTAAAACAAATCCTTCTGTTGTCTTAATTTTATTAAGCTGGATAAACTGTGTTCCTGTCTTGCTTTGTCACCTTGTCCCTGCATCAGAAATAAATGATGAATATCACTATCTCTGGGACCTTTGGTTATTATCTCTGGTTTTCAGAATTGTGCATTTTCCCCATGTATGTTTTCAAGCTGATATGTCACACCAAGATAACTCAATGTGAGCTGCAGAATTTGTATCATAGTATCACTGAGGCTTCCTATCATTTGCCATGGCTGAAACAACCTGACATGAAATATAACACTATAACATGTCAGGTGGAAAATTTAAACATTGCTTTTTCCCAAGGAAGAATAGAATCTTTATATTATAAACCACACTGTTTCAACAGGGGGGAAAACGTTATGATACTGTATTGATTCTTCTAGGGAGCTGAGTTAGCAAAAATCCCTTCTACTTAAGGATTGTTTATTTCCCTCTTTTGACACAAGAGCAATTCTAAACAAGCTGTTTCGTAGCTAACTAAAATCCTTTAAAAAATATCCTAGGAAAGCATTTTGATAAGTACCAAACTAGTAAAACTGTTGTTTACGAGTGTCTTGTTAATTTCTTCTCTCATATTTTCTTTGTAAACTCTAAGTAATCAAGATGGATACAGACATACCTTATTTTATTGTGCTTTTTTTTTAATAGCACTTCACAGAGATCGCATTTTTTCCTTTACAAATTGAAGGTTTGTGGCAACCTTACATCGACCAAGTTTATTGGTGCCAATTTCCTGACAGCATTAGCTCACTTCTTGTCTGTGTGTCACATTTTTGGTAATCCTAGTAATATTTCAGACTTTTTCCTTAGCATTATATTTGTTACGGTGATCTGTGATCAGTGATCTTTGATGTTGCAAAAGATCATTGCAAAAAGATTACAACTCACTGATGGCTCAAATGATGGTTAGCATTTTTTAGCAACAAGGTACTTTTTAATTAAGGTATGTATTTTTTTTAGACATAATACTATTGCACACTTAATCGACTACAGATTAGAGGCAACATAACTTTTATATGCATTGAGAAACCAAAAAATTGTGTGATTCGTTTTATTGCTGTGGTCTGGAACCAAACCTGCAGTATCTCTGGGGTATGCCTGTACAGTCACTTACAATTTATAAGTCTCTCTCCTTCCTATTTGCACTAGAGCAAAGTAGAGTTAAAGGTAGAGTGTTACAAAGCAAATAAGAGCGAATTATGCAAGAAAGCTGAGTTGTAGATGGTGCATTAGTTTCCCTGAAGTGACCAGTCTCCAGTAATAAGCATGAGCTAAAGAGGAAGAGAGTCTAGTAGAAACTACCATCATTTCTCTGCCTTGCTTTCTACTTTTCTCTCTTTATTTTGCTCTCTGCCTCCTTTCACTCTCTTGTTTGCTAGACATTCTTCTTGGGTTAATCAGAAAACTGACTTTGGTTCCTTGTAATAAAAATAATTTATAAATGCACACTTGAGGTTTCTTTCTGCTGTCATTCTGATTTTATCTTGATGATTTTTTCTTGATCACAGGAGTACTAGACGTGAATAAAGTAGCAAATAATCATAAAATGATGATGAGGATAATGATGACGTTGCTGATACAGATAGTTCACATATGAGTATTTTTTATTCACTGGAAATCATGTTAAATAGTTCCCAAGCCAGGAGTGCTCTCGTGGTGGGAAACATGCAATTCTATGTGGTAGGTACACTTAACGTTTTCATTTCCTCACAAGGTGATTGAAATTAATACAAATCATATTATTCTTCTGAATTATTGTTTGTTAGTAACAGAACCAAAATACAGACCTTATTTATTCTGACTTGAAATCCTATGTGCCTACCCCTCATGCTGTGCTCTATGGAAGATGGACTTGCACTGATAACATAGGATTTGGAGTATTAGCCAAATTCTACTTAGTGGGGACAGATCCAGGGTTAGGGTTAGGGTTAGGGTTAGGTTTAGTGGTGTCTAAACATAGACACCACTGCTTCTTAGTGATGCTGCTTTTATAGAGGCATATATGGACTTGTGGGCTCATCCCTATTCTTTGCATTATTGGGTGTTTAGATTTTAAGGTAGTTATATTCCATATAACAGCAAAAAAAAGGTAGTTATATTCCATATAACAGCAAAAACAAAACAACATACTTAAGTGGCATAGGTGGGTTAAAATGCAAACTACTTATACAAGATTATAATGGCATAACAGCAGAACAGATAAGGGTATGAATATTTCAGTTGGATAGTGGTGGATTTTAGAACACAGTTCACATTACACCCTTTGTGTGACTTCAGATTCATTCTGCCTTGGTTTCTCCATCATACACTTTTATACTATTATTCTTACAGGCCTGTTGTGAGGTTTAAATAAAATAATGCATAGAAAGTGTTCTGCACTATACTTATAAAAAATAAGCATGCCACAAATGCTGTCTATCTCCTTTCCCGTATCTGTGGGGCACTGGTCTTTCCTTGGTCACTCCGGTCAATCCGACAGACATGGGACTATCAACAAGAAAAGGAAGCAGAACAGACACTATTGTTGCTGATAAATCATCCTGGATTTAGAGACTTCTCCCTTTGAAATTTAAGAATATCGAAGGCTTAGCCAAGGTGGCAGAGATTATTATTCTTTCTGTTATCCCTTAAGAGCATGGAACAAGATCACATTTGAGGGGGCTTCTTGAGGACGTGCTTTGCTTTGAAGACTGAAATTTTATGTATGCATGTAATGCCTTGTTTGGGATGGTTAGATTTTTACACCCTAGTAGGAAATTCCAGTCGCACCTTATGTGTTCTAATTATTGCTTTAAATTTGCTCAATCCACTGAAGTTGTATAGTTTTTGGTGGTGCCCAACAGTAAAAATTTCTGGAAGAGAGATAGAATTTAAATACAGATTTGTGCTGGTGCTGTTCCTGTATCCTGAAGTGTCTTTTCCTCTTGGAGCACATTATATCCTCCTTCAAGACTCAGTTCAAATGTTATCACCTTCCCAGGTCATCTCCCAACCCCTCTTATCAGTATAGAAATATGTATTACCTTGTGCCTATAACTGGAAATAATACTGAATAAAAAAAGTATTTATTGAACACTCTATAAATCTGCCAGGTATAGTGCTACCTCTTTAATATACTTTATTCCATTAATCCTTATAAGAATCTTTTGCTGAAGACATTATTGCTATGCCTATCTTAATGATGAGGAAATGAAGGCTCAAAGATGTCGTGTAGTTTTCCCAAGGTTACCAAGCTAGTCTTGGGTTTTCCTCAGAGAAGATGGATGTGTTTTGCCCAGTTGATGCATAAACTAAGCTCATTCCAGAATATTAATGGAGTCAATTAATCTTTTTATTATAACCTCCCAAATTCTCTGGAAATGTTTGTCAAATACAGAATGTTAATAAAAAATTAAAATGCAATATACTGAATAATTAAACCCACAAAGGCCTGATTTATCTTTAATGCTTTTAATGATATTTTTAAAAAGGGAAAGTTTTGATAACATATGCTTGGGGCAGCATATGAAGAGATGAACAAGCTGTTCCTTCTTATTGTTTATTCTTAGAGGCTGTTGGTGGGGAAGCAAAATGCCAAGGGCAGTGATACTGTGGGTATGATTGCTGTGTGCATGTGTCTGGTAGTATATTATATTTTTCTTCCTTAAGTTTTATTTCTGTTCCATATTCAAAAGTTCTTTTCTCAGTTGTGCTTTTTTTTAGAAAACATTTTTAATTTTGAGGATTTTTTTTTTCCTTTTTTGTCTATCTATTGAGAATTCACGAGATTAATACTTTCAAAGTCCTTCGTCACCAGGTTCAAAGGAATTGAAGTCATGGCACCCTTACCGTATAGCATGAATATCTCCCTAAAGAATTATCAAAGTAAAGAAATGAGCAATCAAGCCATGAAAAGACATGGAGGAAACTTAAAGCCTAAGTTACTAAGTGAAAGAAGTCAGTCTGAAAAGTTCACATACTGTGTAACTCCAAATATATGACATTTTGGAAAAGACAAAACTATGGAAACAGTAAAATGATTGGTGGTTTGGGGCAAGAAAGGATTACTAGGTGGAACATGGGATTTTTAGGGTGGTGAAACTATTCTGTATGATAAGGTAGATACATGTTCGTCAAACCCAAATAATGTACAACACAAGAGAGTGAACCATAATGTAAATTATGGACTTTGGTTGATAATGATGTCTCAATGTTGAGTTACTCATTGTAGCAAGTGTACTAAACTAGTATAGAATGTTGATAGTGGAGGAGGCTGTGTGTGTGTGTGTGTGTGTGTGTGTGTGTGTGTAAAGGGGCATACATGGGAATTATATGTACTTTCCACTCAACTCTGCTGTGAACCTAAACCTGCTTTAAAAAATACAGTTTATTTTAATAAGGAGGGAAAGGAATAAAGCACGGTGGTTCCTTTACTTTTCATATTTATCCTGTCAGACAATCCCAATTTCTATGATCCTGTAGGAAAGTAGTGATAAGAAGTTTAAGGAAACATTTCCAGAAATGGAAAAAAATTGCTAAAAATAGGAAAACTACAAGTTCACAATGCTTTCCCTCCTTCAGTATCTAACTTTCTCATCTACTTCTCCCTTCTTTGCACAGATAGCACTTTCTTGTGTTACAGAGCACAGCTTAAACATTGCCAATTTAGGAAGCTTTTCCTGACCATCCCATTGATCACAGACATATGGATGGTGCCTAGCATATTCACCTACTCTAGTTCTCCACATAACACTTACTACTGTTGTTCTTCATATTTATAAATCCCTTTACTTTATCGTATCTGTCTAGATCTCCTTGCCTTACAGTTAGCTTCCTTTGGGGCAGATTAGACATGGGTATCTTCATGTTCTGTCTAGGTCACTGTTTTCACTGTGGAGGACGGCAGTCATAAAAGATACTTTTATGACCCTTAAAGATACAAAAGACTCTCAAAAAAGAAATAGGGCCCTTGGACTCTAGGAAATTTGGCTACTCCAGCTGGTCCTTCAGCATTGAGTCCTACATAGCAGTGATTTATGCTTGAGCAGCATTTGTTAAGCCCAGATGTTAAGCCCATTTATTTATTTAAATAAGATTTAACGCTAGGGAAAAAACACTTATTGTGTAGCATACCTACTATGAAACAAACCTTCTATTAGGCACTGGAATGCAAAGATGAATAAAACAGAATCCTGAGTCCTCCAGGTTCAGAAAGAAGCATTGAAGAGGGAGGCATGATTATACTGTTATAATACTACACAGTGTCAGTTATAATGAAGGCTGGTGTCAATATTTGAAATGAACCGTAATTCAGATATTTGATAAAGGTCAAGGGAAACTTCACCAAAGTCGTAAATTAGTAACAACATTCAAGATTCTGTAGGAGTTTGAAAGAGAAATGAGGAGGAAAGAGTTTCACGAGCAGTTACCAAATGATCTAAGGCTGAGGTGTGTAATAGTGCATGGCTTCTGTGGGATGACAAGCCGTTCACAGTACCTACACCTGCACTTCTGGGAGGGAGCTGTGAAGGAGGAAAAGTTTCCACACACTAGGAAGCCCCTTCACTGGTGGAAACGGGGTGGGTGGGTATGAAGCTTCAGAGCCACATAGGAGAGGGCAGCAACAGGGGTGCAAAGTGGAGAGATGCCCGCACAGAGGATCGGTGCAGACCAGCACTCACCAGGCTTGTCTGCTCACCTGCCGGGGTGGGTGGAGACTGGGAGCTGTGGCTTGGGCTTCGGAGTTCAGATCCCAGGGAGAAGACTGAGGGTGAATGCTTGAACACAGCCTGAAGGGGGCTAGTGCACCACAGCTAGGTGGGAGGGAGTCTGGAAAAAGTCTGGACCTGCCAAGAGACCATTGTTTTGGGGTGCACGACGAGGAAGGATTCCTGCTCCGTGTGCCCACAGAAGGCAGAGCACCACCTAAGCAAGCTCCAGAGACGGGTGCGAGCCGCAGCTATCAGCTTGTACTCCAGAGATGGGCATGAAATGCTAATGCTGCTGGTGCAACCACCAAGAAGCCTCTGTGCAAGCACAAGTCACTATCCACACACACCCCCGCCCCCGGGAGCCTGTGCAGCATGCCACTGTCACCGTCCCGTGATCCAGAGACAAATAATTTTTTCTTTTTTTTTTTGCAGTACGCGGGCCTCTCACTGTTGTGGCCTCTCCCGTTGTGGAGCACAGCCTCCAGATGTGCAGGCTCAGCGGCCACGGCACACGGGCCCAGCCGCTCTGCGGCATGTGGGATCCTCCTGGACCGGGGCATGAACCCGCCTCCCCTGCATCGGCAGGTGGACTCTCAACCACTGCGCCACCGGGGAAGCCCTCTTTCTTTTTTTTTTTTTTTTCTTCCTTTTCTTCTGAGCCATGCAGCTGACAGGGTCTTGGTGCTCTGGCCTGGTGCCAGCCCTGAGTCTCTGAGGTGGAAGAGCCGAGTCAGGACATAGGACCACCAGAGACCTCCTTGCTCACGTAATATCAATCGGCAAGACCTCTCCCAGAGATCTACATCTCAGTGCTAAGACCCAGGTCTACCCAATGGCCAGCAAGCTCTAGTGCTGGACGCCCCATGCCAAACAACTAGCAACACAGGAACACAACCCCACTGATTAGCAGAGAGGCTGCCTAAAATCACACTAGGTTCACAGATACCCCAAAATCCACCACCAGATGCAGCCCTGCCCATCAGAAAAACAAGATCCAGCCCCACCCACCAGAACACAGGTACCAGTCTCCTCCACCAGGAAGCCTACACAACCCACTGACCACCCTCACTCACTGGGGGCAGACACCAAAAACAACGGGAACTACGAACCTGCACCCTGTGAAAAGGAGACCCCAGACACAGTAAGTTAAGCAAAATGAGAAGACAGAGAAATACACAGCAGATGAAGGAGCAAGGTAAAAACCCACCAGACCAAACAAATGAAGAGGAAATAGGCAGTCTACCTGAAAAAGAATTCAGAGTAATGATACTAAAGATGATCTAAGATCTTGGAAATAGAATGGAGAAAATACAAGAAACGTTTGACAAGAACCTGAAGGAACTAAAGAGCAAACAAACAATGATGAACAACACAATGAAATTAAAAATTCTGTTGAAGGAATCAATAGCAGAATAACTGAGGCAGAAGATCGGATAATGACCTGTAAGATAAAATAGTGGAAATAACTACTGCAGAGAAGAATAAATTAAAAAGAATGAAAGTAATTGAGGACAGTCTCAGAGACTCTGGGACAACATTAAACGCACCAACATTTGAATTACAGGGGTCCCAGAAGAAGAAGAGAAAACAGAAAGGGTCTGAGAAAATATTTGAAGACATTATACTTGAAAACGTCCCTAACATGGGAAAGGAAATCATCAATCAAGTCCAGGAAGCGCAGAGAGTCCCATACAGGATAAATCCAAGGAAAAACATGCCAAGACACATATTAATCAAACTATCAAAAATTAAATACAAAGAAAAAATATTAAGAGCAGCAAGGGAAAAGCAACAAATAACGTACAAGGGAATCCCCATAAGTTTAAGAGCTGATCTTTCAGCAGAAACTCTGGAAGCCAGAAGGGAGTGGCAGGACATATTTAAAGTGATGAAAGGGAAAAACTTACAACCATGATTACTCTACCCAGCAAGGATCTCATTCAGATTTGAATGAAAAATTAAAACCTTTATAGATAAGCAAAAGTTAAGAGAATTCAGCACCACCAAACCAGTTTTACAACAAATGGTAAAGGAATTTCTCTAGTCAGGAAGCACAAGAGAAGGAAAAGACCTACAATAAAAAGCCCAAAACAATTAAGAAAATGGTAATAGGAACATACATATCAATAATTACCTTAAATGTAAGCGGATTACATGCTCCAACCAAAAGACATAGACTGGCTGAATGAATACAAATATAAGACCTGTATATATGCTGTCTACAAGAAACCCACTTCAGACCTAGAGACACATATAGTCTGAAAGTGAGGGGATGGAAAAAGATATTTCATGCAAACGGAAATCTAAAGAAAGCTGGCGTAGCAATTCTCATATCAAACAAAATAGACTTTAAAATATAGACTATTACAAGAGACAAAGAAGGACACTACATAATGATCAAGGGATAAATCCAAGAAGAAGATATAAGAATTGTAAATATTTATGTACCCGACATAGGAGCACCTCAATACATAAGGCAAATGCTAACAGCCATAAAAGTGGAAATCAACAGTAACACAATCATAGTAGGGGACCTTAACACCCCACTTTCACCAATGGACAGATCACCCAAAATGAAAATAAATAAGAAAACACAAGCTTTAGATGACACATTAAACAAGGTGGACTTAATTGATATTTATAGGACTTTTCATCCAAAAACAACAGAATACACTTTCTTCTCAAGTGCTCATGGAACATTCTCCAGGATAGATCATATCTTGGGTCACAAATAAAGCCTTGGTATATTTAAGAAAATTGAAATCGTATTGAGTATCTTTTCTGACCACAACGCTACGAGACTAGATATGAATTACAGGAAAAAAAGTGTAAAAAATACAAACACATGGAGGCTAAACAATACACTACTAAATAACCAAGATATCACAAAGAATTCAAAGAAGAAATAAAAAAATACCTAGCAACAAATGCCAATGAAAACACGATGACCCAAAACCTGTGGGATGCAGCAAAAGCAGTTCTAAGAGGGAAGTTTATAGCAATACAATCCTACCTCAAGAAACAAGAAACATCTCAAATAAACAACCTAACCTTACAACTAAAGCAATTAGAGAAAGAAGAACAAAAAAAACCCCAAAGATAGCAGAAGGAAAGAAATCATAAATATCATATCAGGAATAAATGAAAAAGAAATGAAGAAAACAATAGCAAAGATCAGTAAAACTAGAAACTGGTTCTTTGAGAAGGGAAACAAAATTGATAAACCATTAACCAGACTCATCAAGAAAAAAAGGGAGAAGACTCAGAGTTAGATATGAAAAAGGAGAAGTAACACCTGACCCTGCAGAAATACAAAGAATTATAAGGGATTACTACAAGCAACTATATGCCAATAAAATGGACAACCTGGAAGAAATGGACAAATTTATAGAAAAGCACAAACTTCCGAGACTGAACCAGGAAAAAATAGAAAATATGAACAGACCAATCACAAGCACTGAATTTGAAACTGTGATTAAAAATCTTCCAACAAACAAAAGCCCAGGACCAGATGGCTTCACAGGCAAATTCTATCAAACATTTAGAGAAGAGCTAACACCCATCCTTCTCAAAATCTTCTCAAATATAGCAGAGGGAGGAACGCTCCCAAATTCATTCTACAAGGCCACCATCACCCTGATACCAAAACCGGATAAAGATGTCACCAAAAAAGAAAACCTAGGCCAATATCACTTTTGAGCATAGATGCAAAAATCCTCAACAAAATACTAGCAAACAGAATCCAACAGCACATTAAAAGGATCATACGCCATGATAAAGTGGGGTTTATCCCAGGAATGCAAGATTTCTTCAATATACACAAATCATTTAATGTGATAAAGCATATTAACGAACTGAAGGAGAAAAACCATATGATCATCTCAGTAGATGCAGAAAAAGCTTTTGAAAAAATTCAACACCGATTTTTGATAAAAACCCTCCAGAAAGTGGGCATAGAGGGAACTTACCTCAACATAATAAAGGCCATATATGACAAACCCACAGCTAACATCGTTCCCAGTGGTGAAAAACTGAAACCATTCCCTCTAAGATCAGGAACAAGGCAAGGTTGCCCACTCTCGCCACTATGATTCAACATAGTTTTGGAAGTTTTAGCCTCAGCAATCAGAGAAGTAAATGAAGTAATAGGAATCCAAATCGGAAAAGAAGAAGTAAAACTCACTGTTTGCCGATGATGTGATACTATACATAGAGAATCCTGAAGATGCTACCAGAAAACTACTAGAGCTAATAAATGAATTTGGTAAAGTAGCAGGATACAGAATTAATGCACAGAAATCTCTTGCATTCCTATACACCTATGAT
Source organism: Phocoena phocoena (assembly GCF_963924675.1). Taxonomy (NCBI): domain Eukaryota; kingdom Metazoa; phylum Chordata; class Mammalia; order Artiodactyla; family Phocoenidae; genus Phocoena; species Phocoena phocoena. Next base: position 37,775,218 of record NC_089238.1, on the reverse strand, counting down.
GAAAAATCGGAAAGAGGAATTAGGGAAACACTTCCATTTACCACTGCAACAAAAAGAGTAAAATACTTAGGAATAAACCTACCTAAGGAGACAAAAGACCTATATGCAGAAAACTATAAGACAGTGATGAAAGAAATTAAAGATGATTCAACAGATGGAGAGATATACCATATTCTTGGATTGGAAGAATCAACATTGTGATGGTGACTATCCACCCAAAACAACCTACAGATTCAGTGCAATCCCTATGAAACTACCAATGGCATTTTTCACGGAAGTAGAACAAAAAATTTCACAATTTGTGTGGAAACACAAAATACCCTGAATAGCCAAAGCAATCTTGAGAAAGAGAAAGTGAGCTGGAGGAAGCAGCATGCCTGACTTCAGACTATACTACAAAGCTACAGTAATCAAGACAGTATGAAACTGGCACAAAAACAGAAATATAGATCAGTGGAACAGGATAGAAAGCCCAGAGATAAACCCACACATATATGGGTACCTTGTCTGTGATAATGGAGGCAAGAACATACAATGGAGAAAAGACAGCCTCCTCAGGAAGTGGTGCTGGGAAAACTGGACAGCTACATGTAAAAGAATGAAAGTAGAACACTCCCTAACACCATACACAAAAATAAACTCAAAATGGTTTAAAGTCCTAAATGTAAGGCCAGACACTATAAAACTCTTAGAGGAAAACAGAGGCAGAACACTCTATGACATAAATCACATGAAGATCCTTTTTGACCCACCTCCTAGAGAAATGGAAATGAAAAGAAAAATAAACAAATGTGACCTCATGAAAGTTAAAAGCTTTTGCACAGCAAAGGAACCTATAAAGAATATGAAAAGACAACCCTCAGAATCGGAGAAAATATTTGCAAACGAAGCAACTGACAAAATATTAATCTCCAAAATATACAAGCAACTCAAGCAGCTCTATATCAAAAAAACAAACAACCCAATCCAAAAATGGGCAGAAGACCTAAATAGACATTTCTCCAGAGAAGATATACAGATTGCCAGCAAACACATGAAAGGATGCTCAACATCATTAATCATTAGAGAAATGCAAATCAAAACTACAATGAGATATCACCTCACACCGGTCAGAATGACCATCATCAAAAAATCTACAAACAGTAAATGCTGGAGAGGGTGTAGAGAAAAGGGAACCCTCTTGCACTGTTGGTGGGAATGTAAATTTATACAACCACTGTGGAGAACAGTACGGAGGTTCCTTAAAAAACTAAAAGTAGAACTACCATATGACCCTGCAATTCCACTACTGGGTATACACCCTGAGAAAACCATAATTCAATAAGAGTCATGTACGACAACGTTCATTGCAGCACTATTTACAATAGCCAGGACATGGAAGTAACCTAAGTGTCCATCGATAAATGAATGGATAAAGATGTGGCACATATATGCAATGGAATATTACTCCACCATAAAAGGAAACAAAATTGAGTTAGTTGTAGTGAGGTGGATGGACCTAGAGTCTGTCATACAGAGTGAAGTAAGTCAGAAAGGGAAAAACAAATACTGTACGTTAACACATATATATGGAATCTAAAAAAAAAAAAAAAAAGGTTCTGATGAACCCAGGGGCAAGACAGGAATAAAGACAGAGACCTAGAGAATGGACTTTAGGACGTGGGGTGGGGTAAGGGTTAGCTGGTACGAAGTGAGGGAGTGGCATTGACAAATATACACTACCAAATATAAAATAGATAGCTAGTGGGAAGCAGCTGCATAGCACAGGGAGAATGGCTTGGTGCTTTGTGACCTCCTAGAGTGGTGGGATAGGGAGGTTGGGAGGGAGACACAATAGGGAGGGGATATGGGGATATGGGGATATATGTATACATATAGCTGAGTCATTTTGTTATACAGCAGAAACTCACACACCATTGTAAAGCAATTGTACTCCAATAAATATTTAAAAAAATATAAAACTATAATATACTTTTACCATGCAATCCATCATTATAATCCTTGGCATTTACCCAAAGGAACGGAAAACCTATGTCCGCACAAATACCTGCACAAGAATGTTTATAGCAGCTGTATTCATAATTGCCAACACTTAGAAGCAACCAAGATGTCCTTCAGTAAGTGAATGAATAAATAAGCTTCAGTACATCTGGATAATTAACTGTTATTCAGTGCTAGAAAGAAATGAGCTCTCAAGACATGGAATGACATAGAGGACAATTAAATATGTATTACTGAATAAAAGAAGCCAGTCTAACAGGGCTGTATAATGTATGATTCCAACTATATGACACTCTGGAAAAGGGAAAATTTGGGCGAGAGTAAAAAGATCAATGGGTGCCATGGAGTGTGGAGTGGGGAGGGATGAATAGGTGGAGCACAGAGGATTTTTAGGGCAGCGAAACTACTCTGTATAGTATAATGACAAATGTATATCATTACACATTTGTCCAAACCCATAGGATGTAGAACACAATGAATGAACTCTAATGTAAGCTATGAACTTTGGGTGTTTATGATGTGTCAATGTAAGTTCCTTCATTGTAACATATATTATTTTGGTGGGGGATGTTGATAATGGGGGAGGATATGCATGAGTAGGGGTGGAAAATATATGGAAAATCTCTGTACCTGTCTCTCAATTTTTGCTGTGAACGTAAAACTGCTCTTAAAAAATAGTCTTTAAAAAAAGTGTATGGTCACGTTAGTGACAAGGCCAAGGAGGGAGATAGGATCGGGACTGTGGGGATGTGGTATATTATGGTTAGAAGGTTGGGCCTTTTTCCTATGAGGACCCAGATAAGTAAACTGTGAAGGATAATGACCATTTAGGATTTTTATATTTTTTTTATTTATGTGATATTTTAAAAGGCAAGTCACTCAAATAGCAACACGAATGGTGAAATATACAGGAAATGAGGATCCTCAAATAATCTAGTAAGAAAACTATTAATATTGAAAATAATTGAGGAGTAGTACAGTGTGGACTAGAGCTAAGGCATGGTGAAGATAGGGAGAAAAATAAAGCATTTAGAGATTTCTGTGAAAGAATCAACTGGGCATGGGCAGAGGGTGATGACTCCATGTTTGTAATGTGACTTATAGCCTGGAAATACAAAAATTTGGAAGGAGATGACATGCTCGGATGTGGGAGATGATAGATGAGGTCCTGTGGGGCAGGTATGGGAACACAGATCCAGGAAGGAATTGGTGAACAGTGATGATTATTTCAGACAAGTGAAGTATGGCTAAGGCAGTCTTCTGGAATTTCCACAGGCATTAATGATTATAATAACTGAGCAGAATAAGGATGATGTGAGGTCTAGGAATCTAATATCAATCAGAATTTGGAGGTTTGCTAAGATACTATTTGATGAACACCTCAGTGGAACAGGCATTGTGCTATTATTTTGTACCCATGTAAAATCACATAAATCTCAGAGCAGCAGAAATAGGTTGTCATTCTTTCCCCCAACAAATGTTTATTTAATGTATCTTGTGTTTCAAATAGTGTAATCATCATTGGATAACTGTCTTTTACTTTCAAATGTGAAAACTTATGCTCAGAGAGAGGAAGATATTTATTGGAATAACAAGCTAATAACTGGCAGGGGGTGGGGAGGGAATGAACCTGGTTATGTTTATTTTCCCAGTCAATGAACCTTCTTCTGCACAACCTTGCTATCAAGGTATCCGACCTAAGAACAAATCTGATTGTAAAGTGGTTAATTGCATTTGGATGGAGGTAGATTGTTTAGGATGGGACTTGCAGTCTAACTGGAGTCTGCTGTATAGAGAAGAACACCAGTGTCAGGATTTTAAAGTATTCTAATCAGGCACATACACACAAAACAAGATATCTAGGTGGTACAGTGATAGACACAGGAAAATGTTCATCCATAGAAATCTGCTGTCATCTGAAGCTTAACATAGTGGTAAAGGTGGTTCCTGGTGGGTAGAGAAAATAATTGGAATATCTCAGGGCAGGAGCTACTAGAAATGCAGGCTAGTTCTTGACATCAATGATATTTTTAGGAGGGAGAAGGATTCAGCCCGTCTCTGTCATAATGCCAGGGACTTCTCCTTGTTTACGTAGTGCTTGTGTGTCAGTGGTGGGGAGAGAGGTGGTTGGAGGTAATTCAAGGTTCTTGTCATCCTCACTCCTTTCCTCTCTCCCTTCATTTCTCCCTACTTCTCTTTTCTCATTTCTTCCTTTCTTCCTTCTTCCTTTTAGAAACACTAGATTTTTATTTACTATGTGTGATGCACTGGGAATGTAATAAAAAGCAGTGTATGACATCGCCAGTATGGAGCTCACATTTTTATGCAGAAAGCTAAAAATAAAATAATTTAATTAGTGCAAAATAACACAAAAATCAAAAGCACGGGACTGAACTAGATCTACTTTACATAGAGACTTCAAGGCAACGTTTTTTGAGGGTTGATAGTAAAACCAGGTCTTAAAGGATGAGAATGAGTAACTTTGCACATATGAAAGATTTCTTTTCTTTCTTTCTTTTTTCTGGCCACACCACGTGACATGTAAGATCCTAGTTCCCCGACCAGGAATCGAACCAGCGCAGAGTCTTAACCACTGGACCACCAGGGAAGTCTCAAAAGGTTTCTTAATAAGGGGAACCTACAACCACCTAGTTGCTCAAACCTGAAATGATGGCTCTTCTGTTCTTCACTCCTTTCATGAAAACCATCACCTACTCACTATCACTCTGGGTTACAAACAAGAAAATAAAAACACTTATGAGTACTTAGGAAAAAGGAAATTTAACCAGGAATTAGTTACATTGGTGGTAGATAAGCAGAAAGCCACCTACATTAGTAACCTACTGTGCTTAGGCTGGTGGAAGATAATTGGTATTCTCCAATAGGGACTGAAGCCATGAAAGATACACAGATGCCTCTGAGGATGGAGCTGGGAGGCAGAGAGGGATCATGTGAAACACCATTTCCTCCCTGTTTTTTTTTTTTCAAATGTCTTAACCTGTGCCACTCATTGGTTGAGCATCTAGATGACATGGGGGGCTTCAGAAGTAACACCCACTGGGATAGTCACAGCTCAATCCTTATGAAAAGCAAAGCAGGGCTGGTTTGAGGAATGGATCTGAGGATAATCAAGTCCTGGTTTCTCGCATAGTATTGTCTCAAAATGTTATGTGAAACCAGTCCACTTCTCTCCATTTTTAGACCTTGGTCTGAGTCATCATCCTCCCCCACACAATAGCCTCCTAACTTCCTCCCTAGATTTAGTCTGTTGCCCTGACAAGTCTCCACAAAGCAGTATGAATGAATGAATGAATGATATTGTTTAAATAATAATGGGTGGATAAAAGGGAGGGGGTATGAGGTTCAATATTCTATATGAACTCCTGGCTTAGGAATTTACCTCTAATGAAGTAACAATTTTTTCTGAACCTCTATTCCTTATTGGTAAAATACTCATAGCAACTCTCTCACAGGAATGATAGAAGTAAAAACAATATTAGGTACGTAAAAGTGCTTAGAAAACTGAAAGTACAGTGTGCTGCTGTGAAAAATCAAAACCATTGGCCCAGTGGGCATCTGTATGTTTGAATCCTCACTCTGATATTTGCTATTCACTGTTGCTTAACCTTTCTGAGCTTCAGCTTTCTCTTGTTTACCATGTATCTTTCCCTATTTTTTTAAAATCTGGCCTGCCCTCAGGACTTGCTTTGACTTATAGAAAGTGGTGGAAGAGAAATGATGCTGCTCCTGAGGCCAAGCCTTCCATTTGTGCCCTCTTGGGACACTGCCTTGAGACTGCCATGGGAAGCTGAGCTAGTGGACTGGGTTGTGCGAGGCCACATGGAGGAGAATGAAGGGGCCTCAGCAGCAGCACCAACTACCAGTCACACAATTGAGGATCTAGAACCTTCTAGAATACCCAACCTCCTGATAAATGCAATGCAAGAGTGAATACAAGTAAAATCAGAGGAGAATCTCCTAACCACTCCACATAATCAAGATAAATAGTAAATTGCTATTTGTGGCCATTAAGTTTTGGGGTGACTTGTTGTAACAGTAGTTAACTAATACAGTGTATATTATCAAATGGCATGACTTATTAAGAGAACATTATTATTAACTGTTGATAAATTGTGATTGATGCTACTATTGACATAATAATAGCATTGTTGTATTTTAAGCTCTTCAAAATAACTAAAGGTAGCATTATGTGCAGAGCTTTTTCAATAGCATATGGACCATATTATGACTTTAACATTATATTGAGGACAGGGTTCATTTGCAATTTACAGGTCTTAGCTTCCTTTCCCCTCCACTTTTTAGCATGTTATCTCATTCATAGTAGATATACATACACATTATTTAGCTTAAGGGAATATAAAAAATGTACAATTTTCAGAAATTGAAATACTTATTTTTCCCAACATTGACAAACACTTTATAGACTCTCCTTTGATTTTTAAGCTAACTAAAGAAGAGGGCGGGTGGCATATGCCCTTTTGCTGATTTTTGGAACGAAGACCAGGACGGGCAATTGAATGCTAGTTTGAAAGATGAAGTTTGACCCCACTTGCCCTGTGACCATCTCTTCTTTTTCTATGGAAGAAAGCTCTCAAAAGTCTTCTGTAAAGCCAAACTTAGAGCACTCTTATCTGAAAGGAACTGCTTGTCTCCATCTATGACTCAGATTATTTCTTTGCATATTAAATTAGAAGAGACAGTTCCAGCTGGATCCATCAATGTATTTATAACTCAGTCACACAATTTTCCTCCAGGCAGAAAACTTGGCAAACATTCTTGCAGCCTCGCTGTGACTTTCAAAGACGAGAACAGGAAAATAATTGTGGCAGTTTTTATATCAAACTTCTTGTCTAAATTCTGAATATAATAGGAGAAGTTCAGTCCCCCAGCACATCACAAGTCACCATTTCCACCAAAGGAGGGAGTCAGTAGGACAGCTGAGGAGTTTACAAAAAAAATCATAATTTCTTCTGCCTCTCTTGGATCTTATTCCCAATGAATGATCTTTGGTAACAGTGAGAATGTCCCTTGAATTCTATGAAAGAAAGGAGTATTTTCATTCATTAATGACCTGGCACAGTATCTAGCACATAATCAAGACCACTGTGCTGGGTGCTTTGGACACACAATGTCATTAATCAATAAGACAGATTTGATTTTCCTCAAACTTAGGTTGTGACAAGTTAGTTAGCATATTCAGGGCACAGAGTCATCTCCTATAATTTATTTATAGCTTTGTTTCCAAGGGAAACTATATAAGTAATTATATATACACATAGGACTTAAAGTGCTCTTATCTGAAAGAAGTGAGTCGTGTGTGTCCATCTATCAGTCATATATATCTGTATTTTTACTTAGTTTGTGACAGAAAATCAAATTCAAAGTGTTCTAAGTAAAAAGGCAATTTGTTTAGTCATATAACTAAACATTCAGAGGTAAGTCTCTATCAGGTACAGCTGTAACATGGTAATATCACTAGGAATCTCACCTTGTGTCCCTATCTCTGAAGTTGAAACATTTCTACTCTGTTAGTTTCAAGATTAACCGATCCTATATTTAAAAATTCTAGTACAAAAGAATCTTCTATTTCCCAATAAATTTAATTAAAATACCTGATTCGAGTCTCATTGGCCTGTTATAAAGCATTCAGCCATCCCTAGAGTAATCCCTGTAGCCAAGAGGAGGAATTAGGCTGAGAAGTTCAACCTGGATCATGTGTCCTCTGGCAAAATTCTAGCAAGATCTATACATTAGTTAATATTATTATATCAATGTTAACCTTCTGATTTTGAGAATTATACTGTGACTATGTAAGATGTTTATATTAGGGGAAGCTGGATAAAGTTTATGTGGGAACGCTACAGTTTTTGAAACACTTCCATTAGTCTAAAGTTATTTCAAAAACATTTAGAAAAGTATACATTGAACCTAATGGAATGTATGATAGTAAAACTTTAGAGGGTAAATATTTGTGAAAGGCTTCACCTAGCAATTTTCTTTAATCAAATGAGTTAGAACCTTTGGGTTGCATGGTTCATTCCAGTTTTCTCTTGCTTCTTCTTCTTCCTTGCTTTCTTCACAGACCACTTTCTTTTTATATAGATACTTTTTTTTTTTTTTTTTTTTCCGGTTCGCGGGCCTCTCACTGTTGTGGCCTCTCCCGTTGTGGAGCACAGGCTCTGGACACGCAGGCTCAGCGGCCATGGCTCACGGGCTCAGCCGCTCCGCGGCATGTGGGATCCTCCCAGACCCGGGGAACGAACCCGTGTCCCCTGCATCGGCAGGTGGACTCTGAACCACTGCGCCACCAGGGAAGCCCATATAGATACTTTTGATTACAAAAGCATGTGTTATTATTTATCTGTTCACGTATTTATCTCCTCATCTAAGCTGTGTGTATCTAGAGTGTCAGGTCTGTAGGTTATTCGTCTTTAAAATCTCAGAGCCAAGCTGAAAGTCAAGTACAGACCAGAAGCGCATTAAATGTTACTAGAATACATGAACAGGAGCATGCTAATTTATTAATTCATATCAACAGCTGGGATAACAGACTATTATTTTAACTAGCTAATGGTTTGGCTTTTAAATAAATATGTAAATATAATTTTAGTTTATAATGTTCATTTAATTCTTTCCTTTCATAGACATCAGTGTCCAATACCATATTATAGCTAGGGAAAACATATCCTGAGTCTGTTTCTCAGAAAAATAAATGGAAAAATGCTAATAGCATTGCTGTTTCTAACTGCTTTTTGTATGTGGGTTGTAGGGAGTGGGGGGAAAGGCATTGAGAGTTTATTTATGCATTTATTCTGTCAATATTTTTTGTGTCTCAGTGCTGTTTTAGGATATGGTCTATACTACCCAATCGTAAGAGATTAGTGAATTCATTTGAAGAAGCAGGCAATTCAGTGAGGGAGAAAATCACCTTAAAGTGTAGCATATTAAAACTAAACTCACAGTTCCTCCACCCCACCCCCTCCCATTATCCCCTGCTGTCTTTGGAATGAGGCAGGTTTCAGTCAGCTCTAGTGTTGTCATATGAGATACATCCATCAGCAAACATGCACTCAACGCCTGCTGGGGGCAAGTGTCATGGGATAAAATGATCTTGGAAATGCTTGCCTATCTGAATATGCCTGAGTGCTAATATTTTATATACTCTATATTTGGTTATTTTTTTAACTAATTAAAATTATTAGGATGGATTAGATGTAAATATGTATTAGGCAATACAAATGTAACTGATAGCAAACAATATCAACCCAATTCTGTTTCAGAGAAATGTGTCCACATGTCTTGTTATGGTAAATATAATAAAAGTGCGGAGGTCTTGTATCTGGTGACATTCAGGAAGAAGGAATCAGGTATCCATTTGTCTAGGGCTGATGCAATGTTGTAGGCTTGGGGTCCAGTGTACTGACAGAGTTCTCTGTTCATCAACATGAAGAAAGTCAAAGAGATTTTCTGAATACATGTGATAGCATTATGGGAATTAAGTTCCCTGGAGTTTCTAATAATAAATTAACTATCCAGAGATTACTGTTATGTAATCTACTGAAATGGGAACTAATTCCTACTTGCAATGGACTGAATTGTCTCCCAAAATTCACATGTTCTAGTCCTAGCTCCCACTGTGAAGGTATTTGAATATGAGGCCTTGGGGAAATATTTACGTTTAGGTAAGGTCATGAGGTGGAGCCCCCATGATGGGATTAGTGCCTTTCCTAAAAAGACTCCTGAGAGCTTGCTCCCCCTCTTTCTCCCTCCCATGTGAGAACACAGCAAGACGGTGGCTATCTCCCACAAGAAAGAGAGCTCTCATCAGAAACCAACAATGCTGGCACCTTGATCTTGGACTTCTAACAACTGTGAGAAAACACATTTCTATTGTTTAAGCCACTGAGTCTATGGTATTTTGTTATGGCTGAGTTGATTAAGACTCTACCTTTTCTTCTTCCCATGTTAGTTAGCAGAGCTGTAACACATATTCAAGTGTATTGACAAATATTTTTATACTGGATGCCTCTCAACTCTGAAGGACTAGAGGTTTGACTTGATGGGGAGCTTCAGTAAGATATTAGGGGAAGCAGAAGTGATCAAGAGTACTTAAGAGAAAGCTTCTGCTAGTACTGATAATATTTTATAATTGAGGAAACACATACTCCAAGGATAGTGTCAACTGTGGGAAATATCCTGATCTGTGACTGAAACATGGTAAAAGAAATGGGATACTACACCTTATTTTCTTGTTTGATCACTAAAGTACAAACATAAATGGTTTTTGCTTAAGTTTCTGTATGTCAAAAGTACTTTATTTAAATGGTCCGTGTGGTTGGTTTAAGATGATTGGAATGAGAAGTTTCTATTTGTAGGGTACTTATTCCCTCACATAGAATCTCTGAAGAACTGTGTTGAAACCACTGTTAGATGCTTCGGGAAGCACTGTGCCTTGACTAAGTCTGACCAAGACCTAAAACTTAGGATCATTGGGAAAGCTCATAATTCTCAAAGATTATGATTTTTAGTGTATGAAGTTTAGTAACCAATAATGCATTGTATAGAGAGTTTTAAGTGTCTCGTTTACCTTACCATAATATCTTAGTGATGTATACTTTCTTAACTTTCACGTCTTTTAGGACAGGGACTTCTTTTTTTTTTTAAACATCTTTATTGGAGTATAATTGATTTACAATGGCGTGTTAGTTTCTGCTTTATAACAAAGTGAATCAGTTATACATATACACATGTTCCCATACCTTGCATCTCCCTCCCTCCCACCCCTCTAGGTGGTCACAAAGCACTAAGGACAGGGACTTCTTCAACCTCCCTGTCTTTAGCGATCTTGCTCATTTCCAAACAGAAAAACATGAGACTACATACTGTGGCTAATAGAAAATGAAATATATGACCCTGTATTTCAAACAACTTATATTTAATGGGGACAAAATAATATGAAAATAAAATTAAATAAGCAATTTGGAGGAATAACCAATGACTATTTGCTGTTATTCCTGGAGGGATAGGAATTAAGTTGGACCATGGCATCATAGGGACTGAAATGAGAATGAAGAATATATCAAGTGGTTGTGAGCTAAGATCCATGGATCCGCAGCAAATACAATATTTTAGGGAGAGGAAGGCAGCTATTTCAAGCAAAGTTCCCCCACCCCCGCCACAAGAGAATAATGAAGGTTGGTTGGAGCCAGACTGGCCAGTGTATCATAACTACAAGAATATAAACAGCATCCACTGATCCAAGAAATAGAATAAAATTTGTTTTGGGAATACTGAACCAGCAGCAATTTATAGAGTGGGAGTGGTGGGTAAAGAGAGATGGAGGCACAGAATCAAATAATGGAGGAAGATCTGGATGGTCTTAAGAAACAACTCTCTTCTTCTACCAAGGTTCTATTGCATAAGGGGTTCACAACAGGAACTAGTAGCCTAACAGGAATTAAAGTGCCATTTTTATAATTCTAGATTACAAAAGGCAAGGCAGACTCCTTGCTTCAAACTTGACCTCTGTGATGCTCAATTTTATAGATGCAGTTTTGGTTCTCTTCATTGACCCTTTAGATTCTGAAACAGACCATACTCCTTCCAGCAACTGTGCCTTTGCATATTTGCACATCTATCTCCTCTCCTTGGAGCACTTTCTTTTTGCTGTTGTGAATTCATACTCAGTGTTCAGATTTCTGCTCAAATATAACTTCTTCAAGGTGTCTTCCCTACCATCCTCACATTTAGACAGGCATATTCACTGCTTTCATAGCTCATGTTCTTTTTATTCATTAACCTATCTCATCTCAATACCTATACACTTGTTTGTGACCATGATGATTAATGTTTATCTATTCCCACTGAAATGTTAAGTCCTAAAATAACCAGTCCATAGCTAGAAAGCGGCAATCTGGACCTAAAAGTAGGTATCTCTGAAGAGGTGAAAAAACCTAAAATATATCTCAAACAGAGTGAGAATATGGAGGAATCTTGCCAAAGCAAACACAAACAAACCAACCACAGGATTAAACCTACTTTGATTTCACTGAGACAAAATACCCAGTACCAAGATTTGAAATGCTTTACCCTTAAACAAGACACACCAAAAAGTAATATTTTACTCCCAATTCAGACTATGTCAACTTTCTGACATAGGAATTTGCAATAGAGATGCACAGAGACACCATGGAAATGCTTGGAAGCCCCCAAATGCTGAGAATTTTGGGGGCAGACTTCTTCTCTCTGCACAGATGAACACCATGAGCTTGCTGGAAGGGGTTCAAAGAACAGCCCACAGCACCACTCAAGTTTGCTTAAGTGACTGACGTTGGCTTCAGCCTAGAATCCAAAGGTGACAACTGACAAGGAAGAAAAGAAGGGAAAGCAGAGGCGAGGTTTGAACATTTGCAAAAGCCTAAGGCAGCAGAAGGCAAACATATTCTGGGGTTATCACAGTGTTCGTAACGAGTTGCACCAGAAATCTGTCTAACAGAGTGACAGCTGGTGATTGGAGCAGCCAACCCTAAAGAATTACCCCTGTCCACCTCCTTTGTAGGGTCTGAAACAATAGGGATGACAAGAATGGGTTGTGTGTCTTTTCATGTCTCATTTATTCATCTCTGAAGGGAGGATTATAATAAAATAGTAGACATTATATAGTGCTTACTATATGTCAGACATTGTTCTGTGTTGCTTATGTTAACTAATAAGCCCAACACTCCTGACATAGGTACTATTATCAATCCCTCTTTTCAGATGAGAAATGGAGGCACAACATTAAAATAATTTGTCCAAAGTCACACAGCTATTATTAACAGTCTGGCTGCTAAGAGCATGTGCTTAATGCTGGCACTACACTGCCCCTGTATTATAGTATGATGGTTAATATTTATTGAATGTTTATCATGAGTGTTTTATATGCCAAACAGATACATGTGAAATCCTTTGTTCAGGCTTGGGAAGAATGTTTTCCACTGTGACTCTATAGATGAAAGAATTTAGGCAGAGAGAGCTGTCATGTTGAGAAGCAGTTATTGAGCAATTCCAATTTATATGGTAAGATGCTATGTGATGACCACACATATAAAGATGAATGCCTCACCCACAAGGAGCTGATAGTTTAAGAGACTAGAGGTAGGGGAGTAATGGTAAGAGACAAAGCTAAACATTGACTTGATCATCTACTGTGTTCCAGGTACTAGGCCAGGCATTTTGCGTATACTATTCCACGTAATTGCTTACATCATCCCTATGATGAGAAAGGTCTCATTCTAACCCAGTCTTCTATCACTGTGTAGTTTTTATTATATACATATTTATAAACATCAGAAAGGAGCTGGAGAGAGTACCTTAGCAGAGGTGTTCAGTTGAGAAAGCTGTACATCTCTCATAGCCCAGGTTCTCACTGTCAAGTCCATGCCACTTGGCTGAAGCTTCCCTAGGTCTCAGACTGTAGCCCAATTCATATCTTTAATTCTTGTCTTTCCACAGTAAGCATGTGTGAGGGACTTAGTACTGATAAACAATATAACTTCAAAACCTTCAGAGAACAATCCATTCTAAGTGTTTTTCATGGAAAATATCCAAAGTACTCAATAATTGGTACAAATGATCAGGTGCTTATTCCAATTGTTTTTAATTAAAAAAATGTTTTGCAGAGTATTCTTTTTTTTTTAATTAATTTATTTTTGGCTGCGTTGGGTCTTATTGCTGCACGCAGGCTTTCTCTAGTTGTGGCAAGCGGGGGCTACTCTTCGTTGTGTTATGCGGGCTTCTCATTGCAGTGGCTTCTCTTGCTGTGGAGCATGGGCTCTAGGCACGCAGGCTTCAGCAGTTGCGGCACGTGGGCTCAGTAGTTGTGGCTCACGGGCTTCCTTGCTCTGTGGCATATGGGATCTTCCCGGACCAGGACTCGAACCCATGTCCCCTGCATTGGCAGGTGGATTCTTAACCACTGTGCCACCAGGGAAGCCCTGCAGAGTATTGTTAAAAAAGGATAGATGGGAACAGATTGAGAGAAGAAAGGAAAGTGTATTTGCATATAATACCAAAAAAACCCACAGACTTTTGCACTGTTTCAGATGCTTTTGTAGGCATAGTTCTTTTTAAGGATGATTATGCACATTGTAGCAATGTGTGGTATGGATTTTCCCTTGGCAATAAAATCAGTAACTTGTTGTATGGTACTGAGTACACCCCACCACCTCTCTTGACCACAGTCACTTCAACTTCCAGTTCTGTGTAGAGGCCACTATAGCAAGATTCAAAAGAAACACCTCTGACCAGAGCTCCAAGAAGATAATGACCAGGGCTTCAGTGACTCCACATGGCCTGCACAGTAAGACCCAAACTCTGCAACTTGAATTCCAACTCTCTGAGTGTGCCCCCACTCTCTATTTACCTGTCTCCCTTCATGTCTTACTACCACCATACAGCCCTAACTCCAAACATTATGACTTGTGCTTTTTTCATTTTAGAAAATGTCATGTTTATTCAGGATTCAGTCCCTTTTCAGATGCTGTTTCCTCTTCTTGGTATGTATTTTCATACCTTTATCTCTTAACAGATATCTACTCATCCTTTAAGCCCCAAAATTCCTACTCTGTGAGAGCAGTGGCTTCAAAAAGGTACAGTTGAAGTATTATCTTTAAAATATATGTATTTGCCAATGTGGTAGGTGAAAATATCTTATTTTGAAATTCCCTAATTTCTAATAAAGTTCAACTTTTTGTTATTTGGAAATTGTTATTTTTCAAGCTAAATATCTTTTCATAAGTGGAACATAGTGTGCCTTTGTGTATGTGTTGCACAGTTGTTTGTTCCCTATTTGAGTTAAGGGTCTGTTTCTCCCTTTTATGCTTCGCTTGTAAACATCTGGGTCTTTAGAATGTACTTTTCAGATGTTGAGTTTTAGGATATCTTGTATAGACCTCCTAGGCAAAGTCAGGTGAGGCTCTGATGGGATTCAGCAAGAATCTGTTCTGGTCCTTCTAATTGGTGATGTGTGGGTAGCCATATCCATGTGTATCTATTGATATCTCTGCCTGATAGAAGCTATAAATGAATGGAGGGAATTATTTTTTTCTTTATAGTTGAAAATTTTTCATGATTCTTCTCTACCTAAATGAATATATGAGAAGATACAATTCCTACATCTCCTCCATTACCTGTTTCTTTTTTTTCTCTCTTTTTTTTATTTAACATCTTTTTTTTTTTAATGACATCTAATGTTTATTAAACTTCTACTGTGTGCCAAGACCTTCTGCATCATCTCACTGGACCGTCTCAATAACTGCATGAGATAGGTACTTTTATTATCCCCATTTAATGGATGAAGAAAGTGGGTTCCATAGGTAGAAGTAATTTACCAGGAGTCACATAGCTAGGAAGTGGCAGAGCCAGGCAGGGTGCCCATAGATCTGACTCCCCCACTCCACACCAGTGTGCCATACAACCTCAGGATGATGCCTCCATTAAAGCAAAGGAAACACAAGCAAGTTCCTGAAAGACATTCTTCTAAAACACAACAACTATGACAGAATGTTAAACCAAATTCAAAACCATGCAAAGAAAATAAAGCCCTGGTTCTTTCCCCTTACATTTTCTCATCAGAATTCACAATCCCATTATGTGTATTGCTCCCTTTCTTCCAGTTTCTTCTTACAAAGAAGTTTTTTTTTTTAACATCTTTATTGGAGTATAATTGCTTTACAATGGTGTGTTAGTTTCTGATTTATAACAAAGTGAATCAGCTATACATATACATATATCCCCATATCTCCTCCCTCCTGCGTCTCCCTCCCACCCCTCTAGGTGGTCACAAAGCACTGAGCTGATCTCCCTGTACTATGTGGCTGCTTCCCACTAGCTATCTATTTTACATTTAGCTGTGTATATATGTCCATGCCACTCTCTCACTTTGTCCCAGCTTACCCTTCCCCCTCCCCATGTCCTCAAGTCCATTCTCCATGTCTGTGTCTACTCCTGTCCTGCCCCTATTTTTTTTTTTTTAGATTCCATATGTATATGTTAGCATATGGTATTTGTTTTTCTCTTTCTGACTGACTTCACTCTGTATGACAGACTCTAGGTCCATCCACCTCACTACAAATAACTCAATTTTGTTTCTTTTTATGGCTGAGTAATATTCCATTGTATATATGTGCCACATCTTCTTTATCCATTCATCTGTCGATGGACACTTAGGTTGCCTCCATGTCCTGGCTATTGTAAATAGAGCTGCAATGAACATTGTGGTACATGACTCTTTTTGAATTATGGTTTTCTCAGGGTGTATGCCCAGTAGTGGGATTGCTGGGTTGTATGGTAGTTCTATTTTTAGTTTTCTAAGGAACCTCCATACTGTTCTCCATAGTGGCTGTATCAATTTACATTCCCACCAACAGTGCAAGAGGGTTCCCTTTTCTCCATGCCCTCTCCAGCATTTATTGTTTGTAGAGATTAATCTCCAAAATTTACAAGCTGCTCATGCAGCTCAATATCAAAAAAAACAAACAACCCAATCCAAAAATGGGCAGAAGACCTAAGTAGACATTCTCCAAAGAAGATATACAGATTGCCAACAAACACATGAAGGAATGCTCAACATCACTAATCATTAGAGAAATGCAAATCAAAACTACAATGAGGTATCATCTCATACCGGTCAGAATGGCCATCATCAAAAAATCTACCTGTTTCTTTCTATTTGCAAAATCTATCTGACTTCATATTTCAGAATGTAGTACCCAACCTTCACTCCCAGAACTTAGCTCAGTAATTTACATAATGAAACAAAGGAAAGGAGCAGAACATGTGTTTTGGCTGGATAGAAGGAAGTAGTTTCTTGATGGACGTTCTGGGTGGTAGGCCATAAATCTCTTAAACTTTTTAATTTTTTTTTAAATTTTTGGTTGTATTGGGTCTTCGTTGCTGCTTGTGGGCTTTCTCTAGTTGTGGTGAGTGGGGGCTACTCTTCGTTGCGGTGTGCGGGCTTCTCATTGCAGTGGCTTCTCTTGCTGCAGAGCATGGGCTCTAGGCATGCAAGCTTCAGTAGTTGTGGCACGGGGGCTCAGTGGCTGTGGCTCGCGGGCTCTAGAGTGCAGGCTCAGTAGTTGTGCCACATGGGCTTAGTTGCTCTGCAGCATGTGGGATCTTCCCAGATCAGGGTTTGGACCCATGTCGCCAGCCTTGGCAGGCAGATCCTTAACCAGTACGCCACCAGAGAAGTCCCTCTTCAACTTCTGATTTCTTCTCAATTGAGTCTCTCCACACTGTAACTCATGGCAATTATATCAAAGACATTTGAACAATTTGCATGCCTTTCAGTATTGTGGTAAATTTGAAACAGTCGCTCTTCTTTTCATGGGAATTTTATTGGAAAACTCTTAGACAATGGAAGTGAATCAGCCTTAGTTAACTGATCAGTGAGTCATATGAGTCATATCCTAGCACTTAATTCTTTTATTTTATTGACACCTACCCGTGAGCCCCCGAGTCTAACATTTTAGCTGGTATATAATAGGTGCTCAATAAAATGTTAATCAATGAGTTGATTATTCCAGTGTGCACTTGGGTAATATGGAATATGCTAAATTAAGTGCTTCCCTACTTCACCCAGCTACAAGTTTAAATATAATTCTGTCCCCATGCCAATTTCTCAAAAAGGAAAGGCCATTAACTCTACTGACATGTGTAATCTCCAACCTGACTTAGTACCCCAACCTCGCATTTCTCAGATGGGTTTAGTTGATTAAATGAAACTATGTAGGACTATTTGTCTCTCTGTCTAGTAGAATTCATGACTGAGTAGCCTCCTCATATTTCAGTTCAGGCTTCAGTGGGTTTCTGAGGAAAATTGCTCTTTTTTTGAGGAAAGAGGCTTAAATATTTTATTTCAAGAAAGTATGCAGATGATTAAAAGTACAACTTAATTGGAATAGTTTGTGTTCACTGAATATTTGAATTTCATTTATTACTATAGCTTTCATTCATTCCTTCATTACTAACCCCTGGAGAAAATATCTACCCCAAGAATGATCTCAAAAATTATGTCAGAGTATAATGAATGCTACCATCTTTTTGTTTCTTTTCTTATTAATTTTCAGTTTCTCAACATAGAACAATTTAATTTCTTTTTTTTAAGACATTTTATTCCATCAATACTTTAAAATATATAGGAAGGTCCTCTGGCAGAAGCACACAGTTTAGAGCAGATGAAGTTGATTTGGAATTCACTGATCACCATCATTATCATGGTCATCATTTTGAGAGGGGAAAAGAAGGAGCACAGTTCTGACCCTTAGGTGGTTAGTGTTTCTACCAGAAGAGCAAGTATCAGTTTTGAGATCTCTGACTGTATTATGTAAGTGGTTCACCAGATCATTATTTGTATTGAAGATACTGAGATGTACCACTTAGATTCCTCTTCAGGAAAAGGCTTACTGTCTATCTGCATGGAGTGTGGTAGCTGACAGACTTCACTTGGTAGCATTTTGAGGGTCTGTTTCAGGAACTCTCTAGCCTAGATCACTCCCTCATGTGGCCTTAATCCAGTTATTAAGCAAAGCACTGTTAAAAAAAAAAAAAGTCTGACCATTTCCACTCAATATGATGGATAACTTTTTTTTTTTTAATGATGGATAATCTTTGAGCCACACTTCCTCATTGGGATTACGAGGCAGACTTTGTCAGATCTGCCTTGCAATCCTACAGCCCCCTTGCCCACTCATGCTGCTTACTATTTTCTTTAAAGGATGACTCCCCAACGAAACCAGTACATTCCTAACTGTCTCAGCGTCAGCTTTCCGAAGAATCTAATCTTTGGAAAATGTGTTAGGAATAAGAAGGCAGACCAAATGGATGAAACATCAAGCAGGAGAGCTGGCTTTGCTTTCCCTCCACTCTTATATGCAGATATCCAAGGATGCACTCAGATTTTAAGCAGCCATTTGCTAGAATGATTTGGATGTAAAAGGAAGGAGAACTCCTTTCTTTTCAGGGTTACAGCTGAACCCTCGCCAGCTGCTCACTTTCAAAGAGTGTTGTGCTAGAGTTTTGAGAACGAGCCTATCTAATATTGAAAATAAAACAGTGCCATACTTTCCCTTTGGTTTCCTCTTTTGTGCTTGCTTGCATCTCCCTTTTCATGGTAAGATGGTGCTGATAGGCCATGATAGAAATGAAGCCTTCCTGGTCCCTTGACCCACTGGGTTTCTTAACAAAAGCAGAAAGTTATTACAATCCTGAGTGCTGTAAATCAAGAATTTCATCGTCCTGCATATGCATATTAATTCCTTAAGATGAATTAATCATCATTTAGGATCCTCCCTACAATCCTTTGATTATGCAAAACATATTCAGCTAAGAACATTGTGGTTCAGGGAGTTAAGATGGCTTGACTTAGGCGTCATTATGATCATTATTATCATCTGTTACTGAATATTTAGTGTGTAGCAGATACTGTGATGGGCATTTTATATTAGGTATCTAATTTGCAGCACCTCTATGACATTGATATCATGGTATCCAATTTTCAGATGTGAAAGCTAAGCCTAGAGAGTCTAGTAACACATCTAAGGTCACACTGTTAAAAATGCCAGTTTTGCTGTGCTTATCAGGTCTGACAAATGGATTCAGTTTGCCTGGATCCAAGACCATTGCTCTTTTTCTTTCATCTAAGAGTTCTATTAATAGGAGCACAAGAGAGACTTTATAATACTTTGGATGGATTATGGCTTTTTTTCTGACATATCTTCCTGGCATGTATGAAGAACACAGATTTCATTGCACAGAATGTATTTTAACTTCTCACATCAATCAGAAATGTTTATTTCCTTTCTTTCTTTTGCTTTTTCTCATTAAGAATGTAGAAGTTATCCTTATTTTCTTTGTCAAGTTATTCTTCCCAAGCAATAACCATTTTCCCATTTGAGAGGTAATATGTTAATTAAACTATTATAATGTTGTGGAGTCCCAAGAGCATGATCCGTAAATATAATAGATATGGCTTTGAATAATGGAGCTGATGCTGATGCTCTGGGTATTTGACAATTTATTCATTGTGTGTTTAAGGTTCAGAGGATAACACCTATTTTATAGGAATTCTATGAAGGTGAAATTATATCATCCATCCAACTTTTATTTATTTAGCTATAATTTGTTGGTGACTGGAAAGATAGACATAAACAAGTAAATGCAACAAAACAGACCCACAGGTTGTTAGGGCAGCATAAAGGTACATAGTAAAGTACTAGATACAGGCAGGGGATTGGACATGCAGGATTTTCTGGAAGACTTGATACCTGAATTCAGGTTGAAAGTATGAAGAATTAAGGCTGAGTAAAGAATAAAGCAATGGGGAACAGAGAATTTCAGTCAAAGCAGAGGGGACAGTAAAAGCAATTGAAAAAAAAATCATTGAAAAAACATACCGCGGTTGTCAGGAGTACTTACCTGTTGTGAGATGTAAATTTTACAGCAGCGGGCAGATGGAGTGATGCTATTTGGATGCTTTTTTGTATGTATAAATATCCAAAGACTAGAATGATACCTCATACACAGGGCTGAAGAAATTATACTTCTCCTTTTTTCTTTCTCTGAGACTCTTGTTTTTAGGTGTTTCTACCTTTTTCACTTCTTAGTCCTTCTATAGGACCTACATAATTCCCTGCCAATCATCAGAGTCCACTCATCTGAACTGTCATCTGTTAGTATGGGTTCCAATCAATTAATCAAAGATAATTACGCAGTTCTTTTTTTTTTTCCTCCCAAGAGATTTTCCACAGAGCCCCCATGTCTTCTAAGTAACATTGGCTTCTTTTTATTTTCTATTTATCAGGTGTGGATCAGGTCTTAGGAAGTCATATTATAGGTATCTTAAAAGGATTATCTGCTTGGAAGAATGTGGCGAGGGTAGAAACAGAGTAGGGAACTTGTTTATTTTAAAATAATGAAAAGCATGGAACAAGAATTCAAATTCTTGAAAATAAAGTAACTAATAGCTTAATATTTACATACAGTAGAAAATAACTTAAGAAATACTTTGGTTCCTTTTCTACATTATTTCTTTTATTGTTGGATTTATTGGGGTGATTGGAAAAAGCTGTGGAGAGAATTTTGTAGGAATATTTGGAATAAATTTATCTGTCAAAGTGGAATTCTAAAAAGAGATATGAGCGCAGAGAATCGTGTTTTTACAGTCATCACTCAAAGAATTTTATTTATTTATTTATTTGTTTAACATCTTTATTTGAGTATAATTGCTTAACAATGTTGTGTTAGTTTCTGCTGCATAACAAAGGGAATCAGCTATATGTATACATATATCCCCATATCTCCTCCCTCTTGCGTCTCCCCCCACCCTCCCTATCCCACCCCTCTAGGTGGTCACAAAGCACCGAGCTGATCTCCCTGTGCTATGCAGCTGCTTCCCACTAGCTATCTATTTTACATTTAGTAGTGTACTTATGTCCATGCCATTCTCTCATTTTGTCCCAGCTTACCCTTCCCCCTCCCTGTGTCCTCAAGTCCATTCTCTACGTCTGCGTCGTTATTCCTGTCCTGCCCCTAGATTCTTCAGAACCATTTTTTTTTTTTAGATTCCATATATGTGTATTAGCATATGGTATTTGTTTTTCTCTTTCTGACTTATTTCACTCTGTATGACAGATTCTAGGTCCATCCATATCACACTCAAGGAATTTGAAAGGGATCTGCTATGTGCAAATGGAAATTACATTTCTCACTAGCCAATTATGCTTATATTGCAAAGAAAACTTTGAAAAATTTTGTCAGGGAACATTGATTTATTGTTCTGCTCATTATTTATTCAGTCACTCATCTTATAGGTTAATTAAGCAACTACTGTTAGTTGGGTTCTGTGCTAGCTGTTCAGAACAGCTATGAAGAAGAATAAAGGTTATCTTTACCAGAACTTAGTATTTTCAATGGGAAGACAGATGCTATACAAATAATTATAACTCAGTGTGATGTATGTACTTAAGCAGAGGTGGTGATTGGTTGCCTTGGGAGCACACACATATTAGGCACAATCTACAGGGAGAAAATCAGAATTGAAGGATGAATACAAATTTTCTGGGTAGACTACAGAGGAGGAGCTTGACTAATGATAAGAGCCTCAAAAGAGTTAAATGTTATCATAATAGAGTTACCACAATAGAGTTAAATGGCTAAGATTTTGGATTCTGGAGTCAGAGGAATGATTTTAAATTCTTGCTTTTTTCCCATTATCACTCTCTAATATTTCTCCCCCACTGAGTACTTAATATGTATTAGTCATTGGATAAGAAATCTATCAGATCATCTTCTCCAATGTTCATGGCAGCCTTATGAGTCATCAACATTTTACAAATGAGGCAACTGGCATAATAGTTTATGGCATGCTCCAGGTCATACAAGTATCAGGAAGGATCTGAACACATGTGGTTTGACTCCAAAGTCAAACTTAGCTTCCAGAACATCTAATGTTATCCAATCCCTTTGCTCCATCTAAGCTTTAAATATTAAGGTCTTTGAATAATGGGGATCATCATTGACTCTGTACCATGAGTCAGTCTCTGTGTTAGGCATTTTAGTAACACAAATAATAACAAAAATAGCAATAACAACAAAATGGCTACCAAATGACCTTGTTTTATAGAAGGCAATGCATTAATCAATACTAAACCTTAGAAATGGTTATGTTTATTCGACAAATGAAGAAGCCTGGGTTTAGCTAGGTCATGTAATTGCCCAGTAACAGAGCTTGATAGTGATAAAACATATAAACACACAGAATCCAGGTTTGCTCCTAGAGCGCATACATATCTAACCTTATCACAGTACTTCCTCCTGCTTAGAAGGCACCAGATCCACTGCTTCACTGGTCTGCTGTCTGTGCTTCCAGCACTGCTACAAGACCCAGAATATGCCTATTGCGGCAATGAAGAAATCTTGCAATTATTCAGAGACAAAGCCCTCTGAATAATAACTCAGGGATCTGAAATGTTAACTTAGAAGTGTTTACCGAGACCCTCAGGGGGAGGCAACCATCGGCAGCTGCATCTGACAACACTATCGATGCCCATTGATTTGATTGCTACCGTTATTCAGGTAAACCCTCCACTAAAGCTCTAAGATGCACTGTGACTATGGACATGCTCAGAAAATCCCACACATCTCCTTATGAGCCCACCTGTCACTTCCTTGTGGGGGATTGGTTGCTGCTTTTTCCCTCAAAATACATTTTGAAGAATGGAATAAAGTCTCTGTTCTTCAGCTGCAAAGCCTGATAAACATGATTAGGTCGTCTTTTCCAGCCTCAGTTACTTTATTGGAGGTACAATAAAAGCATATTAGGAAGAATTAAGTAATGATAATTGACATATGATAAACTAGGTAAATAATTACTATGGTTGCTAATATTTATTAAGCTTTTACTGTATACCAATATTGTTCTGACTTTGTCTCGTTGAATTCCTTCGATAGGCCTGAGGGTAAGTATTATTACTTCCATACTTTACAAATGGGGAAGCTATTATAGTGTTATCTTAGTCTGTTTAAGCAGTTATAACAGAATGCCACAGACTGGGTGGCTTATAGACAACAGACATTTATTTCTTATAGTTCTGGAGGATGGGAAGACAGTGAGGGCTTGCTTCCTGGTTCATAGATGACAGTCTTCCTGCTGTGTACTCATATGGTAGAAGGAGCAAGGGAACTCTCTAGAGTCCCTTTTATAAGGGCACTAATCCCATTCACGAGGACTCTACCCTCATTACTTAATAGCCTCCCAAAGGCCCCACCTCTGAATATCTTAGGGGATTATGTTTTAACATATGAATTTTGGGGAACACAAACCTTCAGTTTATACAAAGCCTATATACCCTAAGGTGACCCCCAATGAAACACAACCACATATAATCTTTTCCCTTGAGTTCAGGCAGAAACTGTGACTTGCCAATGGTGAAGGGAGTTTTCAGGTGTAATTGAGGTCCCAAAGTATTTGAGTTACTCATCCTAGGTGGTCTGATCTAATCAAGTGACTCCTATAAAAGAGTACAATCTGTTCAGCAAATGAAGAAGACATTTTATCTTCTTTGTAAGAACTTAGCATTTTAGATGGGAAGGCAGATCCTAAACAAATAATTATAATTCAGTGTGATATGTAGTACTTAGGCAGAAGTAGTGATTGGTCATCTTGGGAGCACAGATATATGAGCCATACCCTACATGGAGAATGTCGGTATGGAAGGATGAATACAAATGTCCTGGGTGGACTACAAGGGAGGAACTTGAATCATGGTGTAGAACCTCAAAAGTGTAGGGCAATATAGTCAAGTGGCTAAGACTGGGTCAGAGAAGTCAGAGAGTCTCCTGCTTGCCCTAAAGAAGTAAGGTGCCATTTCTACAGCACAAGGAAATTAATTCTGCCAAAAACTTAAGGGAGATTTTTAAAAAAGATCTTTTTTCAGTCAAACTTCTGGTCAGAAGGCAGCCTGACCAACACATTAATTGCAGCCTTGTGAGACCTGGGTAGAGGACTCAACTGAAATATGTTCAGACTCCTCACTCATGGATACTCTGAGAAAATACGTTTTTTTTTTTTTCTTAAATCATTTTAAGCAGTAATAGAAAACAGCTTCTCTTAGGAAATACAACAACAGAATGCAGATTAAAATGTCCATGTATAGAAATAGTACTTGAAAGATCAGTTATTTGATCTCAGATCTATCTGCAGTTAGGTACAGGGATCATAAACATGTCCATATTAATTCATATATTCAACAAAATAGAGTGTTGCTGAGTTCCTTATGTAAGTCAGTGGTTCTCAAAGAATCTTCACCAACAGCACCAGTATCACCTGGGAGCTTGTTAGAAATGATTATGACCAAGCCCTACCCAGAGCTTCTAAATCAGAAAGTCTGTGGTTGTGGTCCAGCAACCTGTACGTTAAGTCTCTGGGAGCTTCTGATGAATACTAATGTTTGAGATCCACCACTACCGTCAAACAGTAATCTGGGAATTTAAGTAAAGAAATGATGGAAATGAAGATTCCCTCATTGAATGCACAGTTTACTAGGTGAAACTGATAGATGAACAAACATGTCTAATATAGTGCAATCAGCAGTTAGAGAGAGGGTATAAATTATGCTCTATTAGACTCATAGAAGAATTAAGCCTTCTCTGGAAACATTGGGTTTCTTCACAGAGAAGGTAATGTGCAAAAAGAGACTTAAAGAAGTAGTAAGATTTCTGCAGTTGATGGAAAAGGGAAGCATTTAAGGAGATTTAAATATTTTGTATAAAGTGATGGAAACATGGGCCATGATGATGCCTTGGAGAGTGTAGGAGGCATATAGGAGAATGTAGGGGTGGATATCAGAAGATGAGACTGAACAAGTGAGCGCTAAAAAGTTTGGGCTTTATCTGTTGCACTTAATGAACCATAAAAGAATATTTAGAAAAAAACAGCATCTACTTGGAATTTCATTTCAGAAGGGATAAATTTGGTGGGAGAAAGATGTAGCTCATGAATAGGAAGACTCTTGTTTAATTTGCTACTTTAATGAACACATCACTAGGCTTCAGTGTTCTCTAAAATAATACATATTAATTCTTTCAAAAAGGCTTTCCTTAAAAATCAGTTATTTGATGACATATGTGTTTTGTTTGTTTTGGTTTTACTTTTTTTTTGAACAGCAGTAATTATGCTGTAAAACATTGCTATTATGTGCTGCCACTGTTTTAAAATTAAGATTTCTTGTTCTTAAAGTTAGTGAAACTGTCTAAAAATGACTTTGATAAAACAGTACTGAATATTGAAACATTTTCTGGGTGAATCTTGGTGCATTCTAAGGGAAACATTATGGTGGGAGTAAGTATATGTTGAGGTTGCGGGGAGGGAGTGACATCACCCTTTCACATGAACATAGCCAATGTAGGTAGTGCGAGCATTGACAGATTTTACCACAGGGCCACAATTTCAAATTTAAGCTTTTCTGTGTTAGGTTTTTCTGGTTGGTTAACACACTCTGTGGGGAAACTGGCAAGCTGACTGAGTGTCGGAGAATTCCTGGGTTAGTGTAAAGTGTTCATCCTGCTTCTTGCGTCGGAGGGGGTCCCTGCAATCTCATTTGAAACCCCAGCGCCAAAGTGAAACAATACCCTAGTTACTCTGCATAATTCAAGGCAGCCAAGCTGAAAGTTATTTTGAACTTTGTGTTATTTATACGATTTGTTCTTCACTAAACCTGCAATCATTAGAGTCACTCTGGAGTCCATAGCTGAACTGTGGAGCACCACAAGGAATAGAGTGCTACTTCCCGCTTCTCATTTTTAGAAGCCCTGTCAAAGCTGTTCTTTATGTGGAAAAAGCACGTGATTTCAATTAGTTTCTAGGGGATAGCAACCTGGAAACTCATTTATTTGATACCTTGAAGTCTCAAATTGTTCTTATGCACCAAACCATGGAAGGTGAAGAAACCAGCAGCTTTATCACTATCTTTCATGTATTTTCTGAGCTACAGTCAGAAAGAGCTTGGTTATAACACATCCACATAACATAGACATATGCACACACTTACACACAATCTGTTGAAGGAGTGACAGGGTTCCAGGGCATTTTGGTGACCCTGAAAATTTGTATTTAGTTATTCTGAGATCCCTTTCTTGGATAATTATTTTCAAAAATAATTTGAGTTATTTTTGAAAATAGGAATTCAGTGATACTGTTATTTTGGGATGTGGGTAAAGAAAAAAGGGGAAAGAAGACATCAATACAAACCTGAGTTACAGGCTTCCATTTCCCACCCCAACCTCATTACTTAGAAGTAAGATAACATTTAAAGAAGTTCTCAGTAAACTAGTAATAAGCAGCGAGCCTTAGGACTTCCATTGGGTCTCACCAGTCTGCCATTATAAGACCACGTAATTCAGGACTTCAGGATGCTCATGGGATCACTCCAAAAACAGAGACATGGATGAGGTAGCCAGCATTCTGCCAACCTTGAGTTTCCTTCTGAGCCATTCTTCCTATGTATGGATTCTTCCTTTGGTCCACTGGGTCTTCTTCAGATCACTTTCTCAAACTAGCTCACACATACTATTTGTAGTTTGAATGAACTGGTCACCTAGAATCAATTTGTCAGCTTTATGTCATGGATCTACTTACTCCTTTCTGGGGAAAGTTGTTCTGATAATGACTTCTTTCCTGGCCCTTAAAACTCATCTTTGCTGAACTTTTCCAATGGATACGTACTCCGTGGCTGAAGCTTAATATCCTAGACGTAAATGTCTCTCCAATTCATTAGAGAGATCCCTATGTTTTGTCATAGATCTTAGAAGGCAAAGCCCTAGACCCACTTTTAATTGTCCACTTATTCTCTTTATTTATTTAAAATTCTCCTTTGTGTGATCTTGGGAAAATTAATTTATCTCTGAGTCTTATTGTCTCTTATCTCTAAAGAGCAGGGATTGAAAATGTTGCTATCACAAGCCTCGACATAAAATTACAGTGCTAAGAACATAAGTATGAAATGAAATGATGTGCATTAGTGAGGTGAGGGTATATCAAACCTAGAAATGAAAATACCTTCAAAGGGTCATTCGGAAGCTGATAAGATTAATTTCCCAATTTCCATAATTAATGATAAAAAAATTATCAATTAAAATATACTGCCATGCTTACACTCTTCTCATCTCTGTAGTAATTCCTTACTAGAAAAGCTGAGTGAAGCTCAGTTGCCTGTTTGGCCTTTGATGTATAGCTGTGCAGAAGATGTCTCTCCAGCAAGTACATAGTTATGGTCACTAAATATAAAGTTCTTTGGATCAATGAGATGACACAGATAATTAATTCAGAAAAAGCCTCCTAGGAAACCTATTCATAAGGTAAAAAAAAACCCTCTACGATGTGCTTCAGAGAATTCTCATTGTCAAAGTGAAAAGCAGTAGAATCATAGGAATTTTTAAAAATTGTAATTTGGTAAAGTAGCCTAGTCTGTGTGGCATTCACTAGTCTGTGAATCTGTGCCATTAATAATTAGCATATGTTACAACATGAACAGCCAATAGAAATTAAAAGATTAAATATGGTTTATTGGCTCAACTTTCTCTCAGATCACTTACTTTTGAAGCCCTAGTGTCATCCTCACCCCGTCTCCTCCTTCACCATTACATCCGATCAGCCTCAAAGCCCTAAACATTTTATCTTACACATTCAAATTATCATGACAGCCTTCCTGCCAGTACTTTCCTTCAGATCTCACCAAATCTTGCTTGAATTATTGAGCAATTATTGCATTTAGTCTCCTTCCCTCCTCCCTCCCTCCCTCCCCCCCTTTCTCTTTCTTTCTCTCTTTCTTTCAACCTCTTTAATCTGCTATATGATGCTAGAAGTATGTTTCTAAAATTACATATCTGATGTTACCCCTTGCCTAAAAATGTCCAGTGGATATTTATGGTCCTTATTAGGGTTTGTTAAACATTTCTTTCTAGCTCCACCTTCTCCCATCTAACCATCCCCATATCACTTGCCCTCCTCTAGCCAAATATTTGAGAAACATACGCTTCATGATGAATATCATGCATTTCCATATCTCTTTCCCTCAATGCCTACTGTTTCATTGGTATGTAATGTCCTTTACTTTTACACTTAGTAAATCATTGCTTTTTCTTTAAATCTATGTTCTTTTTGTGAAAATATTCTCAGGTCTTCAGGAGCAATTGGGGACCCTTTTAATATAACACAATAGTAACGTATTGATTTATCTGTTACCATTCATAACATTGACGACTATAACGGACTGAGAGAGGACCCCACCTAATCCAACTTACAACCACAGGGCCTTACTGTGTCAAGAATATGTCAAGCACTGAATATATGGTGTATGTAGAAGGAGATGGACTAAGAGAGAATATCTGTTAAAACAAGAAGAATCCACATGGTAGAATTTAATGTAATGAAAGAGTAATGTGCTTGGTTCTGTGTTAACTTTTCTGGAGGATGTTGAAGGTCATGGCCAGAAGTTGCATGTGGCCTATATTTAGGCTCATTGGTGGGTCTGGTTTTTAGAATATTTTTGAAAGAGCTGGCAATTTTCTTGTCTAAAGTCATCCTCAACTTCTCTTTCTTTTCCACCATGGACAAATGTAGCCAAATCATCAACAAAAAAATGAAGAAGGTTGTGGTGGTTTCATCAGAGGAAGCATCTACATGAGCAAACACAAATGCAAATGCAGAGATAGATAGAGAGAATAGAATAGGATAGAGAGAGAGAGAGACAACAGAATCTCACAGCCACAACTAGCATTTTGCAGAGGTCATCGGAAAGAACAAAAGCTTTTTGTAGAAATCAGTTAATTAAAACTCAATACAGTGAGTCCCTTACATACGAACCTTCAAGTTGTGAACTTTCAAGATGCAAACGTGCATTCTATCAACATCAGGTGTGAGGGAAATTGCAGCTTGCCCTCCATCTCCTATTGCTGACAGTCCTTTAGCTCTGCCATCTCCCACCTCCTCTCCCTCCTCTAGTCAGTAACTCTTCTTGCCTGTTCACTCGATGCCAGCCCCCATATGCCAGTTGTTGTACTGGACTACTGTACTTTTCAAGGAACTGTACTGTAAAATTAAAAATGTGTTCTTTATTTTTTGTGTTTGCTTTTTATGTATTATTTGTGTGAAAAGTATTATAAACCTATTACAGTACAGTACTATATAGCTGATTGTGTTAGTTGGGAACCTAGGCTAACTTTATTGGACTTACAAACAAATTGGACTTTCGAACGTGCTCTCAGAATGAAACCCGTTCATATGCAGGGCACTTACTGTAATTAAAGAGCGTTCTTAAAACAGGGCGATGTATTAGCCAGGATTTTCCAGAGAAGCAGAACCAATAGAGAACTAATCTCTTTCTCCCATCTCTCTCTCTCTCTCCCTCTCTGTCTCTCTGTCTCTCTCTTTCTATATATATATATATATATATATATATATATATACACACACATATATATATTTATCTATTATAAATAGATAATACTCCATAAAAATGTTTATGTAAAATAAATAAATAAATAAATTTATATATTTATTATGAGGAATTGGCTCTTGTGATTATGGAGGCTGTGAAGTCCCATGATATGTTGTATGCAATCTAGAGAACCAAGAAAGCCAGTGGTATAGTTCCAGTCTGAGTCCAGAGACCTGAGAACCTACCAGCAGATGGTGTAGGTTCCCAGTCCCTGGACAGGGAAGACCAATATCCCACCTTGTTTCAGGCAGAGAGAGTAAAATTTTCTTTTCTTTGCCTAATTTTTTTTGTTGTTGGCCGCACCATACGTTATGTGGGATCTTAGTTCCCTAACCAGGGATTGAACCCATGCCCCCTGCATTGGGAGCACGGAATCTTAACCACTGGGCTGCCAGGGAAGTCCCTCTTAGCCTAATTTTTAATCTCTACAGGCCCTCAGTGGATTGGATGATGTCCACCCACATTGGGTAGAGCAATATGTTTACTAATCTTAATATTCAGAGTGCTTATAGAGATGCAGAGACCTTACGTGAAGAATGATTTTTACAGTTTAATCCAATAAGAATCACCAGGAAGATCTGTTAAAAATGCAAATACCATGGTCAAACCACTAGAGATTCAGATATGTTAGCTGTAGGAGGCAAACATTGGCTGTTTGACCATTTGAGTTGACTCCTCGGCAGCTTGTGGAATCTTAGTTCCCCGACCAGGGATCGAACCTTGGCCCCTGGCAGTGAAACATCGAGTCCTAACCACTGGACCACCATGGAATTCCCCTGATTTGACTCTTGAACAACGCAGGAGTTAGGGGCACTGACCCTCTTTGCAGTTGAAACTCCAAGTATAATATATAGTCAGCCCTCCATATCTGAGGTTCCTCCTTATCTGCAGATTCAGCCAACTATGCATTGTGAAATAGTGTAGTAAATAAATTGTAGTAAATTGAAAAAATCCACATATAAGTTGACCCGTGCAATTCAAACTCGTGTTGTTCAAGGGTCAGCTGTATTTAGTTTCCTCTTCTTTCATCAATCCAACCCATGTTTTATTTTGCAGGTCTGCCCTACACTTAGCCCTGCAACTTGTTTGGAATTGACATCACAGTTAGTTTTGCACTGCTGTATAGATGGATGGATACATCCCTAATATGGAACAGTGCTCGCTATTGCTGCTTGAAATACTTGCTTTTTCACTGGAACTCTCTGTTCCTCAAATGGTGTGGGATTAGTCTGGAACTCTTGGATCCATTGTTCCTCCATGTGAAGAGTTGACCTAAAGATGAACCATGTGCAGGAGCTTCCCATGTGCATTTAGAATGGAAAATATATAGATAGTAGATTTATGTTGAATGTTTTAAGAATACATATATTTCACAATGAGACATATACCCATATTCCCTTGATTTATTCTAAAGTGGATCTTACACTTCTAGCATTTGATGTTGAAGTAGAAGGAAAG
This sequence comes from Phocoena phocoena, assembly GCF_963924675.1. Lineage (NCBI taxonomy): Eukaryota > Metazoa > Chordata > Mammalia > Artiodactyla > Phocoenidae > Phocoena > Phocoena phocoena. Next base: position 37,743,704 of record NC_089238.1, on the reverse strand, counting down.
AAAAAAGTACATATGTGCTGTGACTAAAACCCTCAAAATAGTTTATGTTATGTTAGTACTTGCCACCATACTTATGCTTATGTTGAAAAAATATGTGTGTGCCTATCAAATGTGTTTTATTTTTTAACACATTTTCATATATGTCAAAGTAGGATTTTGAACTAATGTTCATTACCAGGAATGAATTCTTGAGTTCAGTTCCACTTTATATCTCGTTCAGAAGAAATTCTAATCTTAAATAAAACTGGATTTAGAGGTCAGTCATTCTATTAAAATGAAAAGTACAAAATAATTTCTTTTGCACATGATCCAATGATATTAAACTGGCATCAGTATAATTGACCCTTTTGTACAATTTTAAAACATTTCCTATTGCTTATAGTCAAATATTGCAATAAAATGAGAGGACCTTGTTCAAACATATTATCAAAATTGTGAAGAAAAGTATATTTTGACCTCAATTCAACCAGTTCTGCTAAATCAACCAGATCTCTTTCATATTTAGTAACTTTAATTATTAAATTTGAGAATGTCTAGATATTCCTTATGAATCTGTTTGCAAATAATTCCATTAGTTACTATCTTCAACTCTGTGCTAAGGACTATAAAGACAAATTTAAAAGCTAGATTTTTAATTGCACATCAGGTACACTATACAATGTAGACATCTTCTCTAACACTCGGATGTGCTGTGTTGTGGAGACAAAAGAAAAAGATATGTATACCTACAATGAGCATTACAATTAATAAGAAATATCACTTTTGACAGTCCGTTGCATACAAGGCACTGCTAAGATATATATCTGGCAACCATCTGTAATGATCACTCATTACTTACAGTTTTGTTTGCAAGATACAATTGATTCAGATTTTTTATTTTTTGGCTGCGTTGGGTCTTTGTTGCTGTGTGCGGGCTTTCTCTACTTGCGGCGAACAGGGGCTACTCTTTGTTGCGGTACACGGCCTTCTCGTAGTGGCTTCTCTTGTTGTGGAGCACGGGCTCTAGGCACACAGGCTTGGTAGTTGTGGCTCGCAGGCTCAGTAGTTGTGGCACACACGCTTAGTTGCTTTGCGGCATGTGGGATCTTCCTGGACCAGGGATCGAACCCATGTCCCCTGCATTGGCAGGCAGATTCTTAACCACTGCACCACCAAGGAAGTCCCTACAATTGATTCAAGTCCCTACAATTGATTCAAAGTTTTAAAGGACCAAGTTAAAAACAAAAATTTCTCACAAGATGTATAATTCAAGGACAATTTTACTGGGAAAGATTTGGCCTACAGGGGTATTAAGGAAGGCTAAATAATCCATCTCTCATGGGTTTTTTTGTTTGTTTCTTTGACGAAACTCCACAAAATCTTTGCAAAGGTTCAGTGAATCAGGGGTCATTTTCACGGCTCCTAAGACTAGGTCTCACAGCATCAACCTCCTTGCCAAGATTTCCTTGAGATGTCGCTGAATATTCATTTCGTCAAACAAGGACTCCTGATTTCTTTTACCCATGGAAGCCGGGCAATGCAGCAAAAAGCTATTCTTCACTGTCACGCACATCACATAGACGAGACTCTGGTGGCAGTTCAAGATAAGTAATATCTGCTGGAAGAGAGTAAAAGATGTAAATCCTTTCTGTGTCTTATGTACTGCAGGCTTGTTTAGCAGAAGAGTGTCTGGTTGCTGGAGAAGTTGATCTCCTCTAAATGACTTACAAACTTTAAAACCACAATGGTGGTGAGGCAGTAGGGTGGTGAGGGCAGGGGAAGGTGGGGGAAATACAGTTGGTGCAGGAGGGGAGAATAAGATTATCTCCTTTCGTAGGAATAGTGTAAAGTAGTGAATCTGGCAGCAAATGTAGAATCAGAGGTTATCTGTTCTCTTTGATGCTTCTATCTGGATATATGACCTTGGATAAATCACTGAAGTCCCTAGTTCTTGGTGTCCTCATTTGTAAGGTAGGAATTGTTACCTATGATACCTGCTTCAGAGGGTTGGGTGTTCTAAGGGCACAATAATTTTTTAGATGATATAGTTCATGCTGCAGCTCTGCTCTGGCCACAATTCCTCTCCAAATGGTGCATTTCTCCTTCTCTAATTTGAGAATATACATAGAGGACAACTCTCAGAGACACCCCTCTTGCGGTATAAAAAGACACAATATAAGAGAAAAGAGTGGTATTGGCATTGTGAAGATTAGTTTTGTTCATCTCTATCCAGGAATTAGGAGCAAGTAGCAGCCAGATGGTTAGTGGTGAAATACTCAGACTCTTTAATCAGGTAGACGTAGATTTGACGTTGAATAAGTTACCTTGTGAAACCTTATTGGAATTTCTCTGGAGGAGAGTGGGATGATAGCATCTACCTCTTAGTGTTACTGTGAGTATTAAATGAGATTATGTTTGGTCCCATGTCTGGCATACAAATGCTCTGAAAGGTCTGCTGTTGCTGATCTTCTGTTGTTTTTGTTGTTATACTTTTCTGTTATTACCAGAACTATCAATTAGCTTTTACTGAATAAATATGTCTGTGTAGCACTTACCCAGAAGAGCTCTATAAAGTAGCCCATGTGAGAAGCAACTAACAGCATGTCGGCATCAATAGTTAGGGATTCCTGTGTTTTGATTTGGGGCTCATATTTGAAAATCCTTTTGTTTTTCTCTGTTCATGGTATTTTAATTCATATGGGCTCTCTCTCCCAATAAAGAGTCACGTGAGCATCTCATGTCTTAGTTTCAGCTATTCTGGAAGATAGTTACATGCTACTTTGAAGTGTCTTATTCACCTAGACCTTATAAAATGAAATTTTATATATGCCACGTAGTCTATTTTTAAGTCAGGTAATCAACCCCAAATATACCCTTAAAATATGGTGATGTATTATGGACAAAGAGATAGAAACATGCCTTTACTTATTTAGTTCAGGCTTCTGCCCATTAGAGGAAACCCCTTTTATCCTCCACGAGTGTGGACAATCCCACTCTAAGGTCTCCAGAGTTCAGATCTCATTGCACTGCCTTGGGAGACGAGGGCCTCTAGAATGAGTCTTATCATTTACTTGGTGATTGCACTCTATTCCTCCTTTTTAAAAAATCACTACTGCAGGCAAGACCACCCCCAAGACGGCAAGTGTTGATTCTTAGCACCAAAACATCTCAGATGTTAGATCTTACGGCCTTCCATAGGGCCACAGAAGGGTCCTTAGGGGAATAATGAAAAGAAGGTTGAAAAGTACTGCTGTAAGGCTACTAAGGTCTCCAAAATGACTTACCTGTACTATCCTATCTGAACATAATATTTGGAAAGAACTGGGAAAAAGGCCAATGGTAATCTGTAACGGACTGAATTGTGTCCCTACAAAGTTTGTATGTTGAAGTCCTAACCTTCAGTATGTTAGAATGTGACTATATTTGGAGATAGGGTCTTTAAAGAGCTATTTAAGATTAAATGAGGTCAGAGGTTTGATCCCTAACCCAATATTACTGGTTTCCTTTTAAGAAGAGGACGAGACATCAGTGGTATGTGCCCAGAGAGAAAAGGCCATGTGAGGGCACAAGAGAAGGTGGTCATCTGAAAACCAGGAGAGAGGCCACAGGAGAAATCAGACCTGCTGATGCCTTGATCTTGGATTTATTGCCTCCAGAACTGTGAGAAAATAAACTTCTGTCATTTAAGCCACCCAGTGTGGTATTTTGTTATGGCAACCATATCAAACTAATTCAGAACCAAAATACCAATTTTATATTGTAAAGTTGGTATATTACATTGTCAGAACGTAGGCTTATTAATATTGAGACTCAAAAGTAGTCAGACTTAACCACTTAGTCACAAGACATGATGTAAAATTCCACACTTCCTCAGGTGAGGTCCTGCATGTAGAAATTTTAGGAGGGCACCGAAGAAAAAATAATATGCTGCATGTGATAAAGGCTGAACTAACTTTCAGGAGCTGTGAGGCAAAAGTGACTAGGTTATGCATGGCCCAATTCTTCCAAATGCATCAGTCAGATTAATCAACTTCTCCACTCATGGGAAGTGGTCAGTGAGGAGTGGAAGGAGGTCAGAAATGTGAAATTATTGACATTTCCTCCACATGGAAGGAAAACATCTGGACATTGACCATCTCTATCACCAGCCTAGCAACTACCTCAGAGGTAGAGCTCATTAACATTCTCTACATCGATCTAAAATGATTGGGCCCAAGCACTGGGGTATCAGGAGGCATTAGCCAGGTCTCTGATCTGAGAAGTAAAAAATCATTGGCGTGGTCATGTGTTAGGTACTTGCTATCCATTTCCCTATAGAATTCTGGGGCCCAAGGCTGATTTATGGATATACCTGAATGATTAGGATAACATGACTCACTGTTGTAAAGGATGAAATTTGGCAAGGTCACTACTTCTTATTTGACTCAATTTTCCTCTCCACGAAAAAGATGTCAACAACTTCTAGGATGTTAGTTAAGGGAAAATGAGATGATGGACTTACATGTGTCTTTCCTGGAAGAAATAACAGCAAGCATATTTTTGAGGAGTAGACAGTAGTATGAAAGGCTACATCATTAATGACTTTGAAGCTGGGCTGGGCCATTTTGAATCCCAACAAAAACAACTGGTCCAGCAGCCACAGGCATTCTAAAGTAAGAGTGTCACATATTCTGTGACCTAAGTTTCCATTCTCTCATGACATTGCAATGAGCGGACCAAGGACTTGACCCCCAAGCAGCTCATGATACAGTGATATTTATGCAAAGACATGTGGTTTATGTTGCAGCCATGCCATATCACTTCCAGATGTTTGCAGAACATCACTGGCAGCATCTTTTGAGAGGCTGTTAAAGAAGAACAGGGCTGGTACTTTCCCGATTCTACTGTTCCTGTAATTTCTTTTGTGGGGAAGGCAGAATGCCAGCCACGCCAAGGGAGATTGTTGCAATGTATGTGTTACATTTGAACTTCAAATCTCCAGTAATTTTCTCAATTGTGTCTTTAATGAGTTCTTATGAGACCAAGAACAAAAAGGCTGAGATTCTCAAAAAGAAGTTGACCTCTTGAAAAACTATGTTCTTAGCCTCAACCTAGCAGCCTCTTCGTACCATCCCCAATAACTCTTGTCTTAATCTATCCAACCAGCACACTTTTCACTTTACTTAAGTGGGGGAGGGTGGAGGGAGAGGAAGACAGAGGAAGAGGGAGAGGGAGCATGAACAAGAGAGCCTATGCTAGAATTCTAGCAGACCATTAAAGCTCATAGACAGATAATGGTCAAATATGGGTGTTCATAAGGAATTCTGAGAGGGGGAGTGTCTTGAGTAGCATCTTCTTTCTGAGTTGCTTTTCATCCCCTCAATTAAGTATAAGCTAACATGCAGTGCTGACTATTGGCCATACTTCCATCTATAGAAATGCCCCCCAGACTGGATAGTCCTGGCTTCCCATTCACCCAACCCCTATTCATTGTGAAACTTCTTTTACAATGGTTATTGGATAAATCACTGGACTTTTCTGGTCTCACTGCCTTCACAGGAGATTTTAATTATTGCTACTACTTTGCTGCCACGTATCCTCTGCCTTATGCAACTATTTGCATACTATTTTGGTTTATACAGGTCTCTTCTCTCACTTTAGGAAGTTCACAGATGTTTTCTGTAAATGTAAATACATGCATATATTTTCTACTTATAATGGCCACTGATGAGTATCAAACTTTCTCCCCTACCTCAACATGCAGCATTGTTAATGTCTTCTTGAATTAGTAGCAGAGAATTAAAATATTATTTGTAAGAAGCAATTGAGATTTTCCCCCATAAACCCTCTCCATCTCAGCAATCGACTCAGGAAAAGGGCCCATCTATATTTTCCTGGCTAAGATAAAATTCTTAGACTTTCCCAACATGTGATTTCTTTAAAATAACTTGAGGAGGGAAAAGATTCATATTCAATACCCTCTATAGTCATTCTGTTTTCTCATTTATATGAGTAACTTAGTCTGTTTTTTGTGTTGTTTTTTTTTTTGCGGTACGCGGGCCTCTCACTGTTGTGGCCTCTCCCATTGCGGAGCATAGGCTCCGGACACGCAGGCTCAGCAGCCATGGCTCACGGGCCCAGCCGCTCCGCGGCATGTGGGATCTTCCCAGACAGGGGCACGAACCCGTGTCCCCTGCATCTGCAGGCGGACTGTCAACCACTGCGCCACCAGGGAAGCCCTGTGTGTTTTTTTTTTTTTTTTTTCTGCCTCTTCTTCAGTTAAGTTTCCTTCGCATGTAATAACCTTTTCTCTCCTCTCCACTCCACCAATCCATACCAAATACACTCTACTCATAGCTGTTCATTTTCAATGTCCCTTTAAAAGTTTAAATGTCACTTTTGCATTTCACTCAGTGTTTAAAATACAAGAAGCTGAAAATGAAATAAAACCATAGGAGAGGGCCTTTCAGTGAATGGAAAATAGTAGTAAATCCAGTGTTCTGACCCCAGTTATGGGTGTTCAACCTTGTAAGGCCCCTTTCATTCATCCTGCTCAAGCTGGATGACACAAGCCCCTTACCAGACTCCACTCTCATCTCCCTCTCTTCCCATCAGAGTGTCCATGTGCCACATGATCAGTGTTGAGACATAGGCTTTCAGTCTGTCTTTGTATTCCCTGAAATGAAACCTTGTAGCAAAACAAAACCTAAATCTTTCTGTGACTGCACTGGACTTTAAAACTATAGGAATAATAAGGACTTTGGTGGTGGTTTTTGATCCAGGGAGAACCATTTCTACCAGTTTTCAAAAGTAGATACATAGCTGATGGATAGTGCAGCAGCTTTTTTATCCTTTTCATGGAATTAGCAAGATTATCTGTCATTGAAAATAATAAGCCAACATTCAAAAGACAGCAGGTTGCTCCACACAGGAGATTCTGTAAGGAATGTGTCTCTGGGGCCAGATAAAATGGGGTTCAAATATTGTCTTTATCACTTGTTGGTAGGGTAACTTTGAGACATAGCTTTTCTGAGCCTTAGTTTTCCATCTGTAGAATAGGCACACTAATGTCTGCTTCAAGCTTTGTTGTAAAGATTAAATGATAGGACATATGTAAATTTCCCTTAAACCACGTTGGGTAATTGGTAAACATTCAATGTATTATTACTCTTATTATTGTAAGCAGTACTGTTTACTAATATTGGTATGCTAATGCCTTTTGTCTCTGTGGACCTTCTCTCTTGTGAGAATCACTCAAATGGGTATCTTACTCCTGGGAAACACCAACTTTGCAGGACATGTGTATTCTTAAGTGGACTCTTAGACTCAAAAAAGCTTCAGGGAGTACAGTTAATTCATTACTTCAACAAGTATTGACTGGAGGCCTGGTCTGTGCCTCATATTGTTTTTACAAGTTAGGCATTCAGTAATGAACAAGGTGAATGAGTTTTCTAGAGCTTACATTCTAGGGGAGGAAAAGAGAGAAAAATAAACAAATATACAGTCAAAACAGATAATTTTATAGTGTGGTATGTACTCTAAAGAAAGTAAAACAGAAGCATGTGACTGTGGGGGGAGATTAATTTGGACTGTGTGGCCAGGGACAGGAGCAGCCTCACACTAGAGTTGGTTCTGAGTTTATTCCTAAATTCCAAGTAAGATCCAGTCATAGGAAATGCTGGGATGGGAGGAAAGACCATTCTGGATAGGCAGGGAAACTTATTAAGCTAAGAGTAGAAAGAAGACCAATGAGTCTCAGGGCTACTGACTTGGGCAAAGGGGATAGGGTACTGAGAGGTGAAGAGGAGTAGTGGGCAGAACAATTTTGTAACAAACTTTCTAGGCCACAATAAGGGGTTTGTTTGTATTATATTTGGAGAAGTAGAGAAAGCGTGCCCTCAAAAGACTGGTGAGTTGACTCTAGCTAATGTCCAATTGTGACATAATAATGGCTTGGTCCAGGTTATGTCCAGTAGTACAGAGGGGGAGTAGTGGATAGATCAGAATAAATTTTGGCATTAGAGTTGATAGGCTTTATTTCATGGATGTGAGGGATGAGGAAAAGAGAAGAATAATTTATTCCTACATTATTTCTAGTCATAGCACTAAATGAGACAGTTGTGAAATCTTCAGAAGAATAATAAATCTCAGGAATTATAAAAGTACATCTGGATATGGAATCAGAACATTGGGAGTTTGAATACCAACTATTCGACTTACTATGTGGCCAGAGGCAAATAATGTAATGTCTCAACTTCCATCTTCTATAAAATGAGGATAATCTATATTTATGTACCTGAAAAAGGTGTTTTGAGAGCCAAATAAAACAAAATCACTATAATTTTATGGTAATATTTTATCAAGTGTTTAATATATGCAGTGCCTTGTGCTGAATGCTTTCATTTTACTCCTTAAACATGAGGTCAAAGGCATTTGTTGGTAGTCCCATTTTACAAGTGATGAAATTTGGGCACAGAGAGATTAAAAATGTGCATGTGGCCGAAAAGCTAGATCACAGGTTTAGTTCCCATGCATTGTAGAATCTAGAGTCTGTGCCATTAACTATTACCTAAAATGTCTCTTAGTAAGTCCCAAAAAGGTTACTGAAATTTATAGTTGCAAATCATCTATAGTATTGTTAATAGGAATGATAAAAAGAAAAAAAGTAATTTAATAGGAATAATTTAAAAAATAAGAAGATAAACTGTGTGTGAGTAAAAGTTTAACTTCTCCTGAAACATGGTTACTTTGTGTTGGGAAAGCAAACTGGAATGAAATTATGTGATAAGTTATCTTAATCCTTTAAATAAAAAAAAAGAGTCTGACAGCAGTGACAGTATCTGATAGTGCTGTCTCTTACAGTACCTAGCATCTAATAATAGGTCCCTAAGTAGGTGTTTAATAAACTCCTACAGAATACGTAAATAGACCTTTTGGGCAATAGTCTGTATATTTCCACGATATAAATTTTTGAAGAGCAAACCCTTGCCTTTTTTTTTCTCTTGTCTTATTTTGCCTTCCCTCACAGTGTTTAGAATAGTAGAGGTTCATTAAATTTATTATTTAACAAATAAGCTCTTGCTGCTAGGCACTAATGACAAGGAGCGTGAACACAGATGGTACAAAAGTGCCAGTAAGTCAATGACTGTTTTTGTCACTGTCCTGAAGCAAAGCAATCATCACATTGTTGGAGACTGGGGTCCAAATCTGATTTAAGAAAAAGGGTTTATTCTCTTGTTTATCTTGTTTATTTTCATTTCCTAATTGGTTAAGATTTGTTTAATAACTTAAGATCCCAGGGCACATAGAACCTTGAAGATTTCACCATTTACAGAATGCATTCTATGTATAGCCTTATTCAGTGTTCTATCATGTTGCTGAGCTTTGAAATGATATATACCCCAGAGATATCAAGATATTACATTGAACAGTTAGAGAATAAAGTTGACCCACTACCCTCCCTGCCCTCAATCCAGAGGAAGTCCTATTTTCCTGGTATGTGACCTCTTTACATATTTTTTCTCTGCATTAATAGTTCTCACTGTTTCTTTCTTTCTCATTTATTTATTTATTTACTCATTTGCACCTAACGTGTGTATCCCTTCTATGCTCTATATATCCCAGGAGTGTAGAACTATGTGTGCTAAACTGTAAATCACTCTTGCCTAGAAAAGCATCTGAGGTAACATATGCTTGCTAAATAAATGAGAGATACATATGCCTCTGGGACTTTACACACCTTTTTCTACCAGAAGAGTCAGATTCTTAAGCAACAATAATGAGAAGTTGTATTTAAGTTGATGTATTAGGGGATGTGTCAGCCATCTATTGGATAACAACAAATTACCCCCAAACTCAGTGGTTTATGGCAATGACAGTAATGTTGCCATCTGTCCCAGTTTTAGGAATTTGGGAAAGGTTAGGCTGGTAGTTCGAACTGGGGGTCACTTATGTGCAGTGAGATGGGGGCTGGTTGGTCATGTTATCTCTGTCTTTCTCATGTATTCTCCATGTAATATCTCAGCATGAGCTAGTTTGGGCTTCTTCACAGTATAGTGGCCTCAGAGCAGTCAGATTTATTCCATGGTGGCTCACTTCTCTTGTCTGAGTCTTCTAGAATTCAGGCAGAAGCTGCATCACCTTTGTGAGCTACACTTGAAAGTCACTTAATGTCATGTCTGCCATATTCATCTAGATGACTATTACTAAGGTCAGCTAGAATCAAAGGGAAGGGTTATAGGCTCGGCTTTTGATGGGAAGAGTGTCAAAGTATTTTGTAGACATGTTTTAAAGTTACCACAGTGGGTTATATAAAGTATAAATTTTTCTTTGGGAGGTTTTTCTGAAATCCCCATAACTGTCTTCTTCCCTTTTGTATTTCCCCATTTAACTCTTTATCAGGAGACAGCAGTATGTGTAGTGATGAGGCAAACATGCTTCATCAAACAAAATGTATCTATTTTTATAGTAGGAGAGAGGTCAATTTTTATGGGCTTCTCCATGAAGAGGAAAGGGAATTTGGAAACATGCCTGATGTCTTACCTTGTTTCCACTTCTTTTCCCCACAAACCCTTAGGCTGGAGACTCCAACAGGCTGGGTTATTTCAGAGGAGACACAAATCAGCAGAGTTGTATGAGCTGGTTGGTAGAAGGGGAAAGCTTCTCTGGGAGTCCCAATGTGAGTTGGAGAAGACAGATGTGTTAGCAGCTGTTCAGCTGGATAATGAGTCAGCTCACAATGCATGTGGATAATCTATAATACAGCTAATCCATTCACAGATAATCAAGAATTGACCATATGCCACAGCTGGACTATGTGTGAAGGCAGCACATGAGGAAGGAGGAAAAACAGGAATTTGACTGTTATCTTAAAAAAGAAACAACACTCCTAATAATATATGGATAATAATAGTGGGCCATTAACATAAGTAACATTTGTGTTTATCAAAGCATTATCAGATCTTCCTTTAATTTGCTTTCTTGTGAAATAGAGAGGCCACTCCACTTTTCTTGATGGAGTGCTTTAAAAGGATGGGAAGGAAAAAGAGAGAGGAGACTAATATTTACCGCTCGCTAACTCTGTGTTAGGCACTAAGACCTGCCCAGAACTATAGAAATAATTGGTGACATGATAGATAGAATGTTGCCATTTTAGCTAGCAGTCCAATCAATTCTCATTGGAGTGCAATATTAATTATGTATCGCAAATCCAATAAAAAATGCCTTTTAGCTGTAAATATTTTTCACTCTGTGCATTTGTGAATCAGAAAAATATATACTGACCTCATAGAATCACTGTCTTCACTTTGCCTCGGAATTGAGATTTATTTTGTGGTTATCTCACAGCATATTTGCATATTAAACTTATAATTTCCTTGGTACCACCAAGCCTACTTACGAAAAATTCAGATTCTCAGAACCTCCTCCCTAAAGATTCTGATTCAATTAGTTGAGAGACGACCAGAGATCTTGATGTTTAAACAAGCACTTTCAGTCTGAGGCTCTGAGAAGCATTTTGGGAAACACTATTCTAGAGCATCGTTCTCAACCTGGGGTGATTTTGCCACTCTGGGGACATTTGTCGATGTCTGGAGATAGTTTTGGTCATCACACCTGGGGAACAGGTGCAACTGGTATCTAGTGGATAGAGGCCAGGGATGATGGTAAACACCCTGCTATGAATAGGGCAGCTTCCCACGACAAATCTGGCCCCAAGTGTCAGCAATGCTGTAGTTGAGAAACCCTGTTTTAGAGGAACTGTAAAAGCCAGTCACGTGACCACACAAAGGTTTAATTACTACTCCATGATATCTGTCCATATATATATCTATGTCTGTGATTATTAGTATGTCCATATCTATATCCATATCTATCCATATCTATGTCTATATCTATGTCTATGGCTATGACATGTCCATGTCTATCTATATCTCTATCTGTATCTATATCCATATCCATATCTATATTTACGTCTATGTCCATGCCTATCTATGTCCATGTCTATATCTATATCTTTGTCTATATATATGTATGTCCATGTCCATATCTATCTATATCTCTCTATATATCTATAAGATTTTATAATATTAAAGATAATTTGCATCTATAAGCTTCAGTAACCTTTATAAGACTTACTAAGAGTCATTTTAGGTAATGGTTCATGGCATAGACTCTGTATTCAAGAGTGCATGAAAACTCTGTATATACAGGCACACCTCAGAGATACTTCAGGGTCCTTTCTAGACCACAACCAAGTGAATATCACAATAAAATAAATGACATGAATTTTTTTGGTATCCCAGTGCACATAACAGTTACGTTTATGCTATACAGTAGTCCATTAAGCATGAAATAGCATTATTTCTAGAATACAATGTACATATCAATTAAAAATACTTTATTGCTAAAAAATCCTAACAATCATCTGAGCCTTCACAATCACTGATCAGAGATCACCGTAACAAATGTAATAATAATGAAAAAGGTTGAAATATTTCAAGATTTACTAAAATGTGATGCAAAGACACAAAGTGAGCAAATGCTGTTGGAAATAAGGCACCTATAGACTTGCTTGACA